>NC_058037.1:6172888-6470854 GCF_019176455.1 Solea senegalensis
TGCATTACACTATTTTAACAAGGCAGAAATAAACTTAATATGTTAATAAATCTTCACAACTTCAGCAAACAGAGAAACAAGTTAACTTTACAGGTACAGCACATGTCATTAAACAATAATAATAAATGTTTCCCACCATAAACTGCTCCTACTGGATTGTCATATTGATTATCAACATTTAAATCAGAGATGTCAAACTGGAGGACTGCTGCCCTCGTGTGGTCCCCCAATTAACTACATGCAGCCAACAACTTAATATCATAATGAAAACATGGCTGCAACCTCCTTTAAACACAGCAGACATAGATGATAAATATACTCTATTTGCTAGCGATAAATAAGACATTTGGTTGTAATGATCACATGATTAAATGCGTTCCATCCAATATTAAATGACAAAAAAGAAGATTGCTTGGTGTTTTAATTAGAGTTGTCCACATTGTTTACTTAACAACAATGATATATTTCTCTGTTTTCGACATGAATAGATTTTTTGTTTTTACTGTGAAGTATACATCATATTATCCATATCAAAAACAAGCACTGTTCATCATGAATATCTTTATTGCAATATCACAATGTGATATGTGTTAGAAAGTTGTTTTAGAAGTTGTAGAAGAGGCACCAGTTGTTTTTTTCCCTACACTTTTTGTTCCTCTAGGCCGGCCTACTTTTGACCAAACTAGATGTTCATTGGCCCCCAGCTCATTTGACTTTGACACCCCTGATTTCAATTAAAAGTCGAAGAAACCCTTTAATCTTCAGCTAGATTTGGTCACAAAGCAAGAATCTAAGTGGACAAAATCACAAGCAAGATTTAAGAGATAAATAACGTTTCTTCCACTATTCTTCAAACTTCAGACTTGAAGCTAAAGTCACAGTCAGGTGTCCTTGAAGGCACAGTCTTCAGCTTTTGCATTAATCACTTGTTAACTCGCAGGACCAAAGGTCTTTTTTGTGTTACTGCTGGAATTTGCCCAGCAGGCGCTCAAACAGTCAGTCAGTCAGTCAGTCATTCAGAGGCAGGCGCACTGTGCCACCACTCCAGCCCCCTTTTCCTCCACTTTAAACCTCAGCTCTTGTCCAAAAGAAACAAAACTAACCATGAACAACACAGTCAGCGACACAGTCGTTGAGGGAATTGTCAGTGAAGAGCGCCGCGATGGCGCAAACAGTCCTGACGCAGAGCGCACAGGTGAGGCGAAGGCGCAGCTGCACAGCGAGGCGCAGGTCCACGTTGCTGCCGAATACATGGAAATCAAGGACGGGGACAGAAAAAGCTCCTCGTCCTCTTCATCCAGTGACGATGACGACGATGAGGTTAAACGTAAAGGAGCAGCTGTGGATCCAACTGTAGAGGTACTGGTGGACCTAGAACCTGTGGTATTGGTTGATCCATTACCAGAGCCTGTGTTACTGGTTGATCCATTACCAGAGCCTGTGTTACTGGTGGATCCATTACCAGAGCCTGTGTTACTGGTGGATCCATTACCAGAGCCTGTGTTACTGGTGGATCCATTACCAGAGCCTATGTTATTGGTGGATCCATTGCCAGAGCCTATGTTACTGGTGGATCCATTACCAGAGTCTATGTTACTGGTTGATCCTTTACCAGCGTCTATGTTACTGGTGGATCCATTGCTAGAGCCAGAGGTTTTGGAACCAGTGCCTTTGGTACAGGTGAAAGCAGAGGCGCACGACGGATCCAGGCGGTCATCGACCTCTTCTTCATCCTCTTCCTCCTTTGGTGATCCATGCGACGACCCGCCGATCCAGCCGAGGATCCAGGAGGTGGAGGAGGATAAAACCGAGCACACCCTGACAACTCTGGAGGCCGTCACTCTGGAGGAGAGCAGCGCTGCACCTGAACCTGCTGAAGCCACCGGTCACCCCGACATCGCTCTGTTCGTCAAGGTGAGACACACACTGACACAGACAGAGGACAAGACAGGACAGGACAGACACAGGGCAGAAAGACCAAGACACAGGAGACAGGTCAATCTCCAGGTGCAGGTTTCTGTGCAACTTTCCACTTCTGTCACTGTTTGACTTTAGATTATAAGTTTTTATACATGTAAATAAGCAAAAACAGAATATACAAGAGGGATGTTTAGCTTATGTTTAATTTTATTACTTATCAAACATATCAAAAAACTCATTGAGGAGATCTTGTATATATTTTCTTTGCACTGTGCAGCTTTTTTCCTTTTGTAAAACAACTGTCATGTCTGCTGTTTGGCTGCTGCTGTTGATGGAACACCAACACTGCAGGGTGTGGCCTTAGATCAGTCTAATGAAGTGATCAACCAACTGGCTCAGTCTGCAAGGACAATAATTGTTATTTTTCAGACAGTAAAACATTGATACTCATTAAGTTCTATACATGTGTGAGGCTGTTTTTGATTCCCACTGATGAGTAATGTGTTTATTTACACATATACATGTATAACATATTTAGTGACTTAGCTAATTCATATCCACTTACATTAGCCCCAGAGGTCATGATGTAAAAGCAATAATCATAACATAACAGCCATCATTGAATTGTCACTGTCATGGTGCAAGTCTGAATACATTTATTTCCTTTGCAAATTAGCACAATTAAGATATGATGATTCCTTAAAGGCCTTAAGTACAACTATTTAAAACCCAATACTTAATGTATTTTTGCTCATTAAGAAATAAAAACATAAAGCTGCATGTGAAGCGATAAAAAAAAACACATTTCTTACAACTTTGTAAACTCAAGGTCAAGGTCAAGGTCACGTTTATTTATATTGCACATTTAAAAACAACCCTGTTGCCCTAAAGTTAAAGGAAACAATAAAACACAATAAAGAAATTCACCAAATAAAACACAGCAATGGAAACAACACATTAAAAATAGAGCGGGGAATAATAAAAACTGCACCCATTAAAATAAGAATTTAAAACAAGAATAAATTAATACATTTTATTAATTAAAGACTCAGCTGGTATTAAAAGCCAAAGCAAATAACTAGGTTTGAAGTCTGGAGCTATGTCCAGGACATTGACATTGTTGACCTCAATGGAGTTTGATGTAGCTCTTATTTTGCAAGGATTTAAAAACAGGTAATACAATTTTGAACTGGATCCTGTAGGTGACAGGAAGCTAGTATTATGAAACCAGAACAGAGATGATGTGATCACATGGTCTTTTCCTCGTCAGCATATACGTGCATTTTGGACCAGCTGAAGACGGTGAAGAGATGATATTCCCCAAAGCCCACAGGAAAATGTTACTAGGCACCTTGCCAAAAATTAATGACAAAAGATAAATAATTAGTGATTAAAAAAAAAGTGTTAAATTTCAAATGATGTAAAATTCCGCAACACACTTCCACTGTAGGGGCCAAACACACACCCACACGCTTTATTTATAACACTTTGCTTTATAAAACAGGTGAACGCCACTGTTCATCAAAGTTTGTACAGAATATATATGTAAAAATAAACCTTTTGTTTAACAAGTATGTAGAGAAGTGATATTTTCACTACTTTGGTTACAGTTTATCAACATATTGGAAACAAACACAGAGAAAAAAGTAACATATACAATGTAAATACTTGATGACCATAAATCACCACATTGCAGATACATTTATTTATTTATTTATTTATTTATTTATTTATTTATTTATATGTTTATTTTGGTCATGACATTTAGATCACTCATCACACAGCAGTGCAAGGTTGTTAATAAAGTGAGCGTTTTGGAATTATGGACTTGGTGCAAATGTCTTATTCCAAATATCTTTAGTAATAAACAGAAATACGTGACAAAACTGTTGATTTCAGTCAGAAATGTCAGTGACCTGTGTGTGTGTGTATGTGTGTGTGTGTGTCAGGACCATCATCAGTGACTTTGCAGAACGATATAATAATTAACTTCTTGTCTGTAGGGCCATATAAAGCAGGGGTGAATGCCATGGCTGAGCAAATCTGACTGTGTGTTTTGTTGCTTTTCTGATAGAGCTGCTCTGTGAGGTGAACTATCAGCACACGCAGGGGTCACTTTGCCCATTGAGTCATTGGCCTGGAATGAAGGCCCTCACAAAAGCCCTCGTAAAGAGGAATGACAGCAGTGATTTATGCGGAAATTTAAAAGTGCCCTGGTCTTTGAATAGAATAGAATAGAATAGAATAGAAAATAGTGTCATCCTAAAAAGCGTTAGAATCTGATTTGGATAGATGGTGATTTTGTGATGTTAAACTGTCACAGGAAGATAATTAGCTTCATAAACAGTGCATTATCACCAAACCCAAAATATTCATTATTATTTGAGGTACAATTCTCAGTAAACCTAAGTAGTAAAAGGAACATGAATGAGTATTTCTGTAGAATATTATATCACTACAAACATCAGCATAATTACACATTAAGAGGACAATTCTGACCCATACAGGTGCTATCTTGATGTTGTTATATCACAATTATGATAAAGACTGTAGTTCACCAGTGATGTGACAACATACTTGGCCCCTACTCCACAAAGCTGGCCTTCCTATCTGATGTAGTCATGTAGTGAGTGCATTTCCCAACAGTTTAATCTTCAACAGTTGCCATAAACCAAAGTGGAGGGACTATAAAAGTAGGTATAGTAGAGTTACAAGGTCAACTATCTGCGCTCAAAGTTTATGCGACCCCACTCTCGCGTCCTTTGATAAAGCCGACCACAGCAGAATAAACTAAACTATCAATAAACAATAATCTGTCTTAATCTCATACTGAACGATAACATGTTCTTCTTAAAATAAAAGCAGCCATTTAGCATGTGGCTAAAATGATTCCATGTGTGAGATTTGTCACATTTTGGAACCACAGTTAACTCTGGTGATGTACAAATTGTTCAAGTGAATTATTAACCCAACAATCAGTCAGTGATTTCAGCTTCCCTTTGTCTCAAGGGAGCAGGAAAAAACCCACTAATGTTATTTTATAACCGTCAAAGATTTATAAATCCTCGCAGGAATGTGGAGAGCTGTGGGAGAATGTGATTATGCACTGGTTTGCTAAACTTTAAATAGATACAAAGTAATGAAGAAATAAAAAGGCTATAGTCCAAAGATGACAAGGTAAAACAACAGCCTGGTTCTGTTTAAACAGTGAAGAAACTCACCTAACACCATTTCCTATTAATGACCACCATTAATGAATGAAGGACTTTCAAAATAAAGTTGAGGAAAAGTGGAATGCTGCTTGAGGATGTCAATGTTAAAAAGGCTATAGTTTTATGTTTTGTTATAAATACAAACATAAAAAGTTCAAATTGTTCCAACACTAAATTGAATAAAAACAACATCACCAACAACACATGTAATACCGAGACAGTACGTGATAGTACGTTTAGACTGTTTTTCCTTTATATTTCATTATTTTTGGTTCATGAAATAATAAGACTAAAACAACTAAGACTGGAGTGAGAGTGTAATTAATGAGTGATTAATTAATGCTCACACCTAACCCTAAAATGAGACTCAGTGGCCCAGCAAGTGGTTTGTGCTGCATGTTGCTGTTTCTGCCAGGAGATGGAGCTGCTCTATAAATACAAACAAAAAAACCTCTCTTTTCTCTCCATGCTTTCATGTAACTTTCACACAGGTGATATGATTTTTTTTCTTTTTTTGGGGTGGAGGTGAGGGGGGAGGGGGTGTATTTGACATAATCAGCCATAATTCCCTCACTGTGTTGTAATGATTACAGTCAGGCCTGCTTTTATTTGTGTTGCCCTACATAGCACTTGTCTGTAAATGTATGCCAGTTCCTGCCCTAAAACCAAGGCCAAGCATTAATAATTCAAAGAGGAATCTTCTGCAGGTCTTCTACTGGTGATCAAATATAACCCACGCTATCCTGTCTCTGTGTGTGTGTGTGAGAATGCACATTAAATATGAACGACACCGTTCACACACCCTTATATAATGACGGAGACATGAACGCAGAAAGAAAAAGTGACGCAAAAACATCACCGTTTTTGAGACACATCATGGGATGTGGTAATAGTGTTGATTTAGTTTAAAGATTTGTATGAAAAACTTTTATTCAATTTGGCAAAAAAGAAGAGAATAGATCATGAATAATAATACTGTGAGGTGACTAGTTAAGGAAATCAATGCAAGAGATAAGAGAGAGTGGTGCTGATGATGTGTGTTAAAATTGGTTTGCAGTGTTGGGAAGAGAGAGAGATGGGGCTCCACCCCCTGGTGCAGACTATAGACTGACACCTGTTGCCCACTCTGTGTCAGTGAGAGGGAGCTCTGCTGTGCATCTGTGTCTAAATCAGAGCACGGGCTGTACCTGCCACCTGGACCCACTCTCAGCCTCACCTGCACGCTAAAAACAAGGGAGGCAAAAAAACGCCCTTTTTACGGGACTGAAGAGAAAAAAAGCGCTTGACATTTTCAGGAACCTTAAGTGTGAGGACTCAGAGGAGAGGATCACACAGAGAGGATAACAAGGCTTGTTCTCATTTCATTGAGGATGTAGACCACAGGAGGAGAATTTAAAAGAACAACCGATTCTGAAGAAACAGCCCGGTCACAGCCCGAGTCAAGCATCATGTCCACAAACGGTGCAGACAGGGATCCAGATATCGAACTGTTTGTCAAGGTAAGACAGACACAAATCTATGATTTCACAATGTTCTCTAGTTTTTAACAGAGGGTGAATGCAGTGAATCAGGAGATTTTCTTTATACTGCAGCATCTGTGTGTGTGTGTGTGTGTGTTGGAAAGCTGGTGTAACTTAATAACACAGGTTGAGTTACAGCGGCACACGGCGCTCCATGCTGACCTGGGGTTGTTGTGACACTGATATTGAAGCTGCATGTTGATGGTGGGAAGCTCTACATCGTCAAGTACCGTTATTATAGTGGCATTTTCATTAGGTGGTGAGCTAATGCTGTGGTAGGACATCAATTCGATTTCATTTGTACAGCGCCAATCTCTGACAGACTCAGAGCATGCAAACATCTGCCACAACCGGTTGGGGTAGGAGAGAGGAGAGAAAGGAGGGAGAAGGCAAGGGGGTTAGTGAAGGAGAGGTGTGTGAAAAGAAGAATGGAAAGGACAGAAGAAGATAGAGGAGAGAGAGAGATTGGTTCGATCCAGCTCCTCATGTGACCCTCAGAAAAGGACAAGTCATAGATGAAGGGAGGATGAGAATAATATTAACGTTAGCAGCGATGAGTATATGATATATAGTAATAGTTAAAGTTGTGGTGAATCTACTGCTTTAACTAAAATGTGTCATCCTTCACTTGATTTTGCGATAGATTGTCCCCTGAAATAGAGCTAAAACAGATAAAAGTACCAGTTGGCAATGGTGGGAGCAGTTTAGATGCATCTGAGGAACATTATAGGCAGATGAACATGCAGCACCTGAGGCAGGTGAACTGGAAGCAGATGGAAAACGCTGATGTGGTGCTTGGATGCACTGACCCAATTAGCTGCAGTGAGGGTTCCTCTCAGCTAATTCACCTCCCAGGAAACCAAAGTTCACTCACAGCTCAGCTTGCATCTGTCTTTAGCCTCAGCATTCATTTATTTACCATGGCTGTAGCTATACTGCAGTTTGCGATATGTCTCATATTGGGTTTCAAAGCTGCAACTCTTGAATTAGACATGGTTTTTAATGAAAATACATTGACTGGACTGTGTCAACACAACTTAGACAAACCATGTTTATACTGTAATCTTTCATTATGGGAAGTGTATGATGCATCATGTTTCAGGCTTGGCCAATAGATGAGTAAAAGTCTGGATATTCTGGCCTATTAGATACAGTCATACTGTATTTTTTGGAGTCTTCCACCTCCATCTTAAGTGTTTTACAAAACAAATACTGGAGTTGAAACTGAATCATACAATATATTAACTGTGGAACTAACTCTAACTAAGAACTTAGTTAGTAGCTTTGATTACACTCACTTATTTATTCTCATTAAAATGATAACAATCAATGAAACTAACCCCCAGATAGAGTGTAATATACATGAATATGTATGTGAAGGATCATATGAATTGACTCTGCCTCCACTGGACCCCACACATCCCATCACTCACTGGCTACACACACACTCACTTTCTTCATACATAAAGGGATTAGATGCGTGTGTGTGTGTGTGACAGCTTTTGTCCTCCATGTTCTAGAAGTTGATTGGCTTTTATCAGTGACTGTGTATTGTGTTACCGCCGTGCTACTGAGCATAGCCATAACAATGCACACACACACACACACACACAGAGGAATCACATGCACCCACAGGCAGCATGACAGCAGCGTGAATACAGTCAGCTCAGCTACTTTTAGACTGACAGCGTGTGTTTTTTTCTGGTCTTTACTTGGAGCTGCGTTCCTCTGGGAACATACACCCCTTTTAGTACATGCAGTGTCTGTCTTATATTCATGTTGACCAGTGTGGCAATGTCAAAGTTTTATATTTAGGCTTTTTTTTCCCCTTTTCTGGTCAAATATACCAGGTCCATAATAACACCTTACACAGACTTACAACACTGCTTAATGTTACTAAAAATGTATTTTACATTGAAGGTCTGTCTCTGCTATCCGTATTTGTGCACTTGTGAAAAAATAATGTATAAATTAAATATCAAATAAATAAAACGGTGACAAATTCAAGACCTTTCAAAGAAGTCTGAGTGCTGTTAGCTGCATTTCTCAAATTGAGAATAACAAAATGAAGTCCAAACTTATATAAATGAATAATAGTCTGATTCAAACAGCCACACCAAGTGATTGAAGTGTAAGAGTTTGCTTACTAAATCCTTCATGAGTTCATGAAATGAAAGAGAACAACTCCACTTGTCAAATCTCACCCTTCTCTCTGCCGACCTCGAGGTCAGCGCTCTTACTTTGACACGGCTTGTGGATTCTCACCACGTGACCTGCAGGCCCTGCACTCTGTGCTCCGGCGGCCACTGAACCAGGTGATGGAATCACTATGTATAATTCAGCAAGGCACAGTGGATCGGGTGTCAGTGTTTGTGCTCTGCCGTGGATCTACACACGATGACATGTGACGTCACCACGTGTCGACGATAGCTTATTACTGATGAGGAAGAAGTGATTCTATTAGTGGCACCGCCGTAAAAAGGAAAACCCTTGTCTGTATTCTATCCTCATTTGAGTAATGTGAGGTGATTAAAATGCTATGGAGTAACCGATGAATTCATTTCAAAGCCATTTGGATAAATGCAGAGCTATTTGTAAAAAAAAAGCTTTTATTTTGGCATTTGACCAAACGCTTTTACTGCACAAAACTACTGAGTTGTTAACTTGTGTATTTCCTGCTCAACCAGTTATAATAATAAAATACACATTAATGCACCAGTGTAATCTGCAATATAATATATATCCACAGATGTTTCTTTTTTTCCAAATAGTCATTACTTTTAATGCTTTGAATGAAAACATTCTCTTAAAATACTGTTACTAAAGTGACATTTAGGTAATGTTGTATTAAACTAGTGAAGTGTTTTGCTGCCAGGTTTGAATATGTGGGAACTTTTCCCAGAAGGTACTTTCAGTTTGACTCTGCCCTTATGTGATTTATGTGTTTGCACAGTGTTATTTTCATGCAAACAATGAAACTTCTCTTAACAGCCTTACTACTCAAATATCAAGATAACAGCCAACGTTCATGGTAAAAGTCATGTAACACAAATACGCGTTTACATGTTAGCATCAAGGTCACAACCTTGTTACTAAAGTGCACGGAATTAAGTGTATTTTTTATTTGGGATGAGTCCTTCATGTCACAGCAGTGCAATACTGGTCAAAATCACTGGCAAAGAGGTGTCGAGACAAAGTGATAGCAACAGAAAACCATGAAATCCTATGGATTTAAATGATGTAGCTCTTGTTTTACATGGTTATGTTTCAACATGTAGTTGTTTCAGTTGTGAAATGGCTTGTACTACACTATGAGCCATTCACCCACTGAGTGTGTCTGCATGTATGCACCATAATCCAGTATTTGTGTTGTATTTCACTCTGACTTATTTCCTGTCATGCTGTGTGTGTGTGTGCAGGCTGGCAGTGACGGAGAGAGCATCGGAAACTGTCCCTTCTCTCAGCGTCTCTTCATGATCCTGTGGCTCAAAGGAGTTGTGTTCAACGTCACCACCGTCGACCTCAAGAGGTGAGTGACGTGAGTGGCGAACACACGCGAGCGCACCCGCGGCCTTCGACTGAAACGCTCCTGTCACTGTGTGTCCCCTGTGTAGAAAACCAGCAGATTTGCACAACCTGGCCCCGGGGACGCACCCGCCCTTCCTCACCTTCAACGGAGAGGTCAAGACTGACATCAACAAGATTGAGGAGTTCCTTGAGGAAGTGCTCTGTCCTCCAAAGTAATTTCACTGGAAGGTTTTATGACATGTAGTTTACAGTATCAGATTATATTACACATACACACACACGGCATTTAAGCTGATTTATTTCACTTCAGAAACACTGTTGAAAGGACAGGAAACATGTTAGTCTTGTAAAGAGTGTTGTTTTTGATGAGGGCCGATGTTAACTGATATGGCTGCTTGTTGTTTATGACTGTTGTAAACGTTTGTTTAAATGTATGCCTTTGAACATTCGGCTCCTCCAAACAACAACAACAAAAAACTGGACTAATCTAACCTAACTAGTCCCCAAATGCATATATGCATGTGTGTGTTATTTAAAGTGTATGTGTAATTTTAGCATTGATGAAGACACATTTGTCATTTAAAGAAGTCAGAGTCAGTGTGGGGGAGAAACATGTCAGATTAACTAAATCTTTCTTTTATTGCCCGTAAAGTTTTTTACATTACAAATGGACCTTACTGTGAGAGAGCTTACGGGGCAGGCGGCCAACTTGGTTTCAGTGTGTAACACATTTTTAGTCTGAGCTGAGCCCCAGTCCAGGTGTTAATGTCCTCCAGATGCTTTGGTCTGACTGTGTCTCCTGCCTCCGTCCCCCTGTACGTCTGCTCTGCTCAGGTATCCCAAACTGGCCGCCAAGCAGAGAGAGTCCAACACAGCTGGAAATGACATCTTCGCCAAGTTCTCAGCCTACATCAAGAACACCAAACCAGAGGCCAATGCTGGTGGGCTGCTCATTTACACACACAGAACATGAGTGTGTGTGTGTGTGTGTGGGCGATGTCACAGTCATGATTTTATTCCACCACTAGGTCGTAGCAGAGTCCAGTGTTTGTGACTCACAGTCACTGCTGTGCTGCCACCTAGTGAGATTATCACTCAACTTTTTGAATTCATTCTAATGTGATGTGACGTGTGTGCGTGTGTGTGTGTGTGTGTGTGTGTGTGTGATCAGTCCTAGAGAAAGGTTTAACCAAAGCCCTGAAGAAGCTGGATGAGTACCTGAACAGCCCGCTGCCAGATGAGATTGATGCAGACAGCATGGAAGAGGAGAAGAGCTCCATCCGGTGCTTTCTGGACGGGAATGAGCTCACTCTCTCTGACTGCAACCTGCTGCCTAAACTGCACATAGTCAAGGTAAACAAGGAGTGTTTCCGAAGACACCATGACATGTGTCAGGGTCTAAATAGAAGTGAAACACAAGTGGGTCAAAACCAAACAAGTACCTGACTAAAAGATAATCAGTAAAAATAAATAAAATCAAAAATAAAAGCAATACAAATTGATTGAATAAGAACAACTAATCAGATATTGCCAAAAGGCTTGATTAAGAAACATGGTTTTAAGACGTGATTTCAAAGAAGTTAAGGATAGTTGATCTTAGTGGTTATGTGGAAGTATACCTGCTTAACAGAGCTGAAATGTGTATATATATATATATGTTTATATGTGGGGACAAGACCATTTAAAGCTTGAAAGGTGCGTACAATTGTTTTTAAAATCAAAGCTGAAGCTGACAACTAACTGTTCAGTAGAAAAGTAAATTCAGTCAGCTTAAAGGCAGTACACAAAAAACACACTCCATGATAGGAAGATCTCATTCAGATTAAAAGGATCTTTTACAAGAGGGTCCATGGCCAAGACAGGCAGCAGCACATCATTAACCTGATTCCACACCACAGACAAACTAACAGACATATCCCCATCCAACATAACATGAAATACAGAATTATTATGATTAAAGGCTGAGTCAGTGATGAGACTAAACACAAACACATACACACAAGGGCTCAAGATGAACTGGCAGTGAAGTGAGGGAAACACACAGATTAAATACCCAGCAGAGGCTAATAAGGATAATGAAACACAGGTGAAACACGTCAGACAATCACAGAAGCGAGAAGTCAGACAAAAGGAGGGAGTAAAGAGGAGAAGCACCTACAAAGTAAAACATGCACGGACAGAAACAATAATACAAATCCAAACCAACTCATATAACAAAAAGTCAAAGTCCAGAAGCAGTTTTTTAGAGCAAAAATAAATGGATAATCCATTTCCTGTGTATTTTTTATCTTACATCTCAATATATGTGTCTATTTGAGGTTATTTTAACTGTCACAAGTCACAAGTTTCAGTTTATCCATGTATAACATCATTAGATCAGATATACATTGATTCTAATTCACAGATTACTAAAACCCAGGGAATAAACAACCACAAATTCAAACTTTTTGATGGAAACAACATCATCTATATTTTAAACTGTTAAGAAAAACATCAAATTACCTTATCCTCCTTTCAAGATTATGGTTATTATTGAGCTAAACTGTCCACAAGGTTGCAGTTTGAGTATAAATGTGACCAGTGAAGACCAGGTTTTAGTCTTTTAATCTCAGAGAACAGGATTCATTCTCAGGTCAAAGTGAAAAAAACAAACAAAAAAAGACTGATAGTACAATACTTACTGCTGTACAACTGCTTTTCATTTAATTATGTCGTTTAGCGGCACGGCTCCGTGGAAGGCAGTGTCACTTTTTCGAACTATTTCACAGGCTGCAGTAGACATTCATGGTTGTTATGTGATTTCACAGCAGTCATTCTGGGAACTTTTCATCTTGCACCAGTGGAGGACAGTTTAAATCTCGAGTTATCCAATACCTTGGACCAAAACACCTGCAAATCTTATGGTATTTCAGCTGATGTGGGCGTATAAGTGCACTCCAGCCCCACTGAGCTTAGACTTTTAGACATTTCATCTCATACGTATAGATGTATGATTTTTAAGTATTTTTGAATAAGTGCAGCAACTCATAACGTTTTTCTTCTCCTCCTCTCACATTTCCATTCCTTTTCTCTGAAAGAAGCCATCACTCTTTTGCTATAGTGCTCTCTTACTCGGCCATATGAAAACACCGGGTGGTTGTTTCAAGTCATTTATTCTTGCATTTATTAAGTGAAGAAGCAGGAAATGAGGGCAGTTTAAGCACTGAACTTGACAAATTGATGATAGAGGTCGACCGTTGACTCCTACATGAGCCCAGTTTTTTTTTTTTTAAAGGTTTCAAGTTTCGTTTAATCCACGTTCAAGTTTACAGCGCGGCCTTCTCTCCCTCCGCAGGTTGTCGCCAAGAAGTACCGCAACTACGACATCCCGTCGGACATGACGGGCGTGTGGCGGTATCTGAAGAGCGCCTACAAACGCGACGAGTTCACCAACACCTGTGCTGCTGACTCTGAGATCGAGACCGCCTACAAGGACGTGGCGAAGAGACTGGCCAAGTAACTCGCCGAGCAAGGCCGCGCAAAGGGAAAAGTGAAAAGTGAAAACTAGCAGCACAAGACGAGAGAAAACACCACTGTCGCACATTACGTACACATGCATTTCCTTTTAGAGTCTCTTCCAGTGACATTTTTCAACAAACCTGTGACTTCTTGTCTGTCGTCGGGTGTCTCATACAGCTCTGTACCGCCGCGTGCATTATGGATATATATATATATATATATATACATAGCACTGGAAATACAGAAACAGACACGTCAAGCAGAGTATAAATCAATCCCCGAAAACTTCATTCGCGACTTTTTAAACCCGATGTTGCTGCCGTGAAACTTCTGACATAACCATTTCCACTCGAACGCGATTGTGTCTGTCTGTGTTCATTTCTCACAACACAAGGCTCTCTTTCATACGTACTCCACTGGCCCGCACGGCCAAACATTTTACTAGTTGCTGATGTCAGGGTTGTTCACTTTATTTATTCCAAAGCCGACAGAAGTCTAGTGTGACTGCAGTGTTTATTGTCATGCTCTGGCTCCTGGAGGGGGAGACACCTTTGATTCACATGTGATTGATGCTTCTGATTGTTTGCTGAATATGACTGTTGCAGATCCATCCTGACTGTCACTCATCACTCTGGGGTTGTGTTGTTAGGCTTTCCTTGTAAATGCACTCCTGCTTCTAAAGAAGGGCTGATTTGAGAAAATGAGATGATCTGGTTAATGACTCTGGAGTGAGGATTAGCAGCTCTGTCTGCTTGCATGCACAAATCTGTTTTAAATTCTAATATTCAAACGTGATCTTGTTATGATATGAAAACTCCTCGATGACTGTGTGCCTTAATTTGAAAGTATCCAAAGTCCATGCCAATGTCAATGATGGACTCATTCTAAAAAATGTATAGCAGCCAGAGCTGAGATGTTTGTTTTGCCTCCAGCTATTAGTGTTCACTCTAGCTATTGATTTCGTCTCAAGTTTCAGATGATATTATGAATGGAGAGAGTATTTATTTTGCAGTCCCAATCAGGCCTGATTAGCTGGAGAGCCATTAGCGCTGCGATGAAAAGCATCTCCCAGGCCGGGTCCAGAACAGTCAGGAGCCCTGCCCTCCAGCTCTTCATCAGAGAGACATTTCCGCTGCGCCGAGGAGTCCATCAACTTCCACAGCCTAAAAAAAGTTTAAGTTCAAAAGTTTCATTAGGAGGAGGATGGAGTGTCAGAGGACAAGGGAAATTTGTTTTGGGAGCTTATCGTCTTTGGCTTGGTGTCAGGCTGCAACTACAGCGAGACTTCCTTGAAGAACCATAAGGCTCTTGTGTGGTTTGGACAAACGTATGAAATGAAATTGGAGCATGATGACTGAGGGGCTTGCTCATTGCAAAGCTCTACAAATAAAATAATATTTTCACAGATCTGCTTCTGCCTTTTCTTTTCTTTCCCGGCTAGGTGATCAATCAACACTGATACTTATAGGCTGTCATGGAGGGAGAGCTGGGCGCTGTGTGTCTCACTGATAAGCAAAGGTGCTGGTGAAGTCTGGATCGCGGTCCTGCCGTCCTGAAAAGGGTTAAGTGTATCTGACTGAGTTGATCAAATCCAGCGGTGCAAGTCTGTTTCTCCATCCATGACAGAGAGAGGGAGAGGGAGAGGGAGAAGGAGAGAGAGTTAGAGTGATGACCGTTGACAGGCTTAAATAGAGGCTTCCATGCCAGGGATCAAACGCCATCCCTCTTCTCCACTCTCTCATTAAGACGGAAAACCCGAGCACCGCCATCCGATCTGTCTCCATTTTTCCTCAAAGGAGTCTAACTTGAAAGATCTGCGCCTGTCGGATTTACAATGGTGGGCGAGTGGTGTTTACTGAGACGCAGCCTTGCCAGAAACAACAGTCAAAGAAAATAAATGGAGCCTGCCTAGTGTTTCCACAGGAGTAAGGAAATATGGAGCGAGACTTGTGCCTTGCTGTTTGGTAATTAGTACCTAAACATCCCTGTCCTTGGATCCCATCGCTCACATCCAACATTTCTGCACGCTGGATAATATACAGTGGAGCATTAACGTCAAACATGTCTGGTCATGGGGCCTGGCACGGCACATTAATCTGTTATTACACTCCCAGTGGATCTACCAGTCCCTGGCCTTGGCTTGGCCACCATCGCACAGAGAGTCTGTATATCGGCTGACAGGGACTCACACATGGCGTACTTTTATAGCCACGTTTAGTAAACCTTTTCAGCTCAGGCATAAATTGTGTAAATTGAGTCCTGCTTTGAGACCTGAGCTGATTAAAACAAACTGGTGTGTTTGACGTGTGAGGACCTACCAGAAACAGACCTGTGATCCAATTAAGGGCCAGACCCATAGTTTAAGAAATACTGCCTCAGGCCCCCCCCCACCACCCTCACAAGAACAAGTCAAATTTAGCTGCTGCTTACCATAGATATTGTTCCCAGGAGACAGACAAATATGTTTCAGGCTGAGGTGAAGTTTGCTTTTCCCCTCTCCTGTCATTGTGTTTTAGTAGAAACTTTGTTTTATTCATGTCTTATAGCGCCGGTCTTAGTAGAAAAGGCTTCGTTGGTTGTTCAGTCTGGAACAAGTCCTCTGCCTTTCACCTCACATTCAAAAACGTGACCTCAGTCTGTGCCTCTCATGCATTATTTCACCTGTTTCCATGGAAAATAAATGATTAATTAATCCAATGAATTCATTTAGAATTCATTGGATTGTAAAGTGAGCAAGATTCTGGGTTAAAAAAAATTACACATTCTTCAGGTGATTAGAGCCAGGGCCAGTGTGTAAAAAATAGTGACATCTAAAGGTGAGATTGTAGATTGCAACAAGCGTTGGACTCCTCCACTCAACCCTCCCGCTACCAAACTTGTCAGGGAAACTACGGTGGCCTTCACGGACCAGAAAGAAGGTTGCGCTTGTTTTTGTAGCAAGCTTCCACTTCATAATGCAAGCTCTGGCTGGTTTGTCTATTCAGGCTGCTGGTACAAGATGGCAGCCTCTGTAAAGCAAGGCATTTGCTTTAAGTACATATAAAGGCTTATCCTAAGGCTATTGAAACCATTTTTATTTCAAAGTAATTGTACATGTCTACAAAAATACTTATGGGTCGTATATCTGCCGGTAAATCCTCCTAAATGTTACATCCTGGACGCTCAGTTTGTCCAGCGTCACCAGCAACGAATGATTTATGCAGAAGTTCAGTGCTTTAAATCCGCCCCTCCATCCACGTAAGTGCAGTGAAGCTAAACGTATCATGACTGACATGTGACATTAACATCAAAAGGTGACAGCTGAGGTCCAACAGGCCTGAGAGGGAAGCGTCTAATCACAACACAGGAACCATGTCATAACAGGAGATCGGGTTTAAAGCGCAGACAGAGCCGCAGCAGAAGAGTCCTCGCCTCTTCCACTCTGAGACAGAGAGCATCTCAGAGAGTATCAGATTCTCTGCAGCCCCCCAAAACTCCACAATCCTCCTCCACTCGCCTGCCCTTGGAGGTTTGAGTGACTTGTGGTGAAGTGTGATGTGGATTATTGATCTGCCTGGCGCACGCCTGCGGTTTCGGCGCAAGACTGACGACCTCACCAGAGAGAGTTCTTGGCACACGCTGACCCCTGTGTCTCAGACAAGTGGAGGAGGCGAGCGGTGGCCGGGACAGACCTGAAGCGTGCAGGCCGACGGTTTGAGCTTGGAGCCATTTGATCAAGACATTTTGACTGTGTATTTAAATAATCAGGCCCACATTTAGGCAGAAGATAACAATAAACATATCTGATTGGCTTTTTGGAGAGGAGTCGCTGAAATGAATAACCATGTCTGCAGACAGCAAAGCCCCGGGGTTTTTATGCCCTTGGTTAAATTTACTGGCTGTAGTTTCAGTTCCAGTTGTGAACCACATGAAATAATCCACGGTCACTGGAGAAGGATGTGGACACTGTGCTAATTATGTGAGATGATGATGTCAGGTATTGATACCGACGAGGGAGCCAAAACTTTTCCTCTCTGTGCTTGTGTTCCAATGTATATAACCGCACTGTGCGACCACACTCACATCCACATGTCGGACATGTCTGGATCCTCAGCAGCCCTCACACATCCACACTGTCAGCCGGGCCCTCACTTTATCATTCACGGTTGTAAATCATCGCTTTGCCTGCAGGAAACACGCAGCATTTTTATTTTCCAGTCATAAACCATAAAACCTGCCTCTAACACGAGTTATGATCCTTGGAGACAGAGAGGATGAATGTATAAAGCAGAACCAGACACGATGGCGGGCATCCTTCATCCCCCTCTTTGCCTGGCATCCCCACGTGGCCATGGTCGCGTGGTGGATTTTTCCAAACAGCTCCAACATGATCTAAATGTCACCAGGGTTGTGTGTCATTCAGCCGTGAACTGGATCTGTGTGACTGCGCTGAATTACCAGTCCATTAGTTCTCCATTAACACTCGCCTGATTAAGTTTTCACAGGCCTTCATCTCACAGGAAGAGCACATAGAGCTCCTTCATGCTTGGTTTCAGATAAAGATGGGGCCCCTGCTGAAATTTTTCAAATTCTACTGCCTGGCTGAAACGTATGGAAAAGGCCTGTTTTGCGTGAAGATCTGGCACCGAGCTGAGGTTTATCCTGTTTTATGTTCCGTGCACTCGCAGCGCTGCAACAGTTTTGCCCTTCTTGACAGTCGAGATGGGGTATAATTTGAAACACTGACATCAAGCAAAGGCCTCGGACAAAGAGGCCTTTTGTTTGCAAAACCCTGTTTGCATGTTTGGTCGCTGTCCATGGTCCTGACACTTGAATTTTCACAGTAATTCCCATTTTTGGTGCTCAGGCGATGTGGTCCCGTATCACATTGCATAATCTGAACTGGCAGAAGTCATTAAATGTGGGCATTTTCAAGGTTGCATAAGTGCACTTTTCTGTCTCTGCGCTGGGCTCACTTCGCAGCAAATGGTTTCACGGAGTCAAATGTTTCCAAAGCAGGCTGAAGACACAGGCACGCTTTAATCTGGTGATGAATGGATTCTGCTACAGGACGTCAGGCAGCCTTACAACCTACCGTGTCTGTGAAGTTCTGGGCCGCTGCCTGGACGCAGCTCGCCTGCCAATTGATCATTTCTTTTATTACAGGTCAAGAGACAAGTCATCGTTTACAACCCTGCGCTCTGTGAGAGTGAGGAACTTTTCATATCTGGTGTTCATTTTGTGTGTAAAAGCCATAAAGCAGGCGGCAGAGACAACATGGGGGGTGCCGCTAACATAAAATCTGCTAGTTTGGCTACATTCAGTCTGCGTCTGGCTGTATGGAACACCATATGGGTGGGCCCCCTCACACAGTCCCTTAGGTTAAATAAAAAAGCCACTAGAGTGCGCCAAAGTACACATTTATTGTTGACTCAGTTCGAAATTCGCTCAGACTGTGAGGGCAGTTGCTCAATTACAATCAAATCAAATTAGGTTCAGGTTTGTGTACTTTATGGTGGGCATGGACTGATCTCAGCGACGGTTTTCCTGTGATATTTAAGTGGCCTGTCACCATTTGTTAAGATCGGAGGACAGCAGATTAGAGAAGTTCAAGGAGGGCAAGACATCACACCGATCCAGAAGAAGGCGCACCCTACTGAGAGCCCCGAGCTTATCACTGGCTTAAATGAGAAATCAAGATGCATGGGTTCCCTGTCTGAGTGCACAAAACACACACACACACACACACACACATTCAGTCCTGTTAGTGTGGACAGAATCATACACAGAGATATACAGCTCTGTGAGTGGTATGGGACCCTTGAGGATCACTTCCCGCCTGAGCTGCTCCTCTGAAACGTTTGTAGAGGTCAAGTAAACAGTTTGTGTTGGGCTGACAACTGTGTGTGTGTGTGTGTGTGAGTGTTAGTCTCCTGTCTAAATCGTGTTTGTATGCCTCTCTGCTGATTGCATAATATAAGGGAGAAAGTGGCGTCTCCTTTGTGCTGCTGCAAAACTACTTATAATCTGGTATAAAAATCAAGTGTACACATCATCACTGGCATAATGTTCAACCATCAAATTTACCAGGGACAGAAAAAAACAAAAACCCCACCCCTCCATGCTGGTGTCTCTGCCGTGTGTGCAGGACATTATGCTAATTTCTCCTGGTGTCTGGGTCCTGTTGCTCCTCCAGAGTTCATTATTATAATTGCGAGACACGCGGCTGAGAACGCTAAGAATGTGAACCTGAAACCAGTCGAAGCTTTTTCCACTCAATCTATATTCAGGGAAATCCCGAGAATGTTCCCAATCTGAAAAAAAAAATAAAATCCAACACATGGGATGGTGCAGCTCGCCCTCACTCTCTCTCTCTGTTTCAACATGTGTACGTACGTGTGTGCGCACATTTAGACTGGCTCTATTATGTCTTGGAATAATGTAAAACAGCTTCCCTGGTTCTCTCTGTCTCTGTTCCTGTCTCCATCTCTCTGGTTTCTCAGTGCAGCTTTGAAATGAAGCCACGGCAGTGGCAGTGGCAGTGGTAGTCTGGCTGAGCGTGCCGGGGGCCCCAGCCTGCGTTACAGTCTCCGTCCAAAGACAATGTTGGTGCAGACGAACCGGCAGACAAGAGATGACACCACAAAATGAGCCTCATACTCACAACATGCTCACAGATTTGCATGTCAACTGTTTCATAAAATATCAAATGAGCGGTGACACGACTAAATGTTCGTGGAGAATTAAAAGTGCACTCTGTGGTGGCCCTTGCTATTAAAATGGAAATTTAGCAGATGGGAAAATCGAAGCCACATATGCAGACAATGTGGTGGATACAAATACTTAAAGCACAGTTCACTTTCTCTGCTGTAGAATTAATTAAGGAAAATACAGTACAAATAACTATAACTATAAAAATAGTTTCAGTCACATTTAAGTCTCAAACAGGTTGAACATTTGGGAAAAGAAACAAACCCCAGAAAACGATGAAATGATTCCTTTACACGTTGAACCACAGATGACATGAAGAGGGAAAATTAAGTTACAAAATTCCTATTTTATTCTTAAAATAAACAAAATGTACAATCACAATGCCAATTTCACTCACTGTTGTCAGGTGTGTTTGTCCCTTAAAAAAAAAAAAAAAAGACCACTCGATGATGTTTATGAAACGTACCAGCAAAATCTAATGGCGTCTCCATTAGGTTCAGTTTCCTGACAAGTGTTCATGAGAGAAGAAGCATAACAATAAGGACACATAACAAGAAAACTTTACATAAGAGCAGGGTAAAAGTAAAGTATGCTTCCTGGATATCATACATGTTAATTATTAAATAATACAAGGTCTCAGATGTATGCAACATTAAACCAAAGGAAAGAAAAGGATGATCCGAGAAATGAGAAGAAAAGAGAAAAAAACCCAACAAAAACAAAAAGCACATGAGGACAGAATGGGATGTCAGTGCTGCATCGACATGTAAACAGTTTTTAAAGAAGAAATAAATGGTTACTGTGGAGATTTTGTGTTTGGAAAGACGCTATAAAATCACAACAATCTAAAAGGATTTGAACTGCTTTCTGGTGTTACACCGTAACAGCAAAAAGACTTTGCGTTTGGGCTGAAGCAGTTGGGGAAATGTAGTGTGACATGTTCAATTCCATTAAGTGAGTTCAGAACATCCTCTGCAGAGACTGGAAAAGACACGCTGCGTGCAAACCTCCAATGAAAAGCTTGAAGTCTGATCTTTGGACAGGACCATGTTTTTCTCAGCTTTTTCAAATTGGGTTATTATATTACCTATATGCACTGAATATCATATTGCATGAAAGGGGGAGGGAGAAAAAAAAGTATTTTTTTCAAACAAATACCAACTGCCTTGTGAGATCAGGTTCAGCTCCAATGTAAATGGCTTGTTTGGCCAAGTGTTATCCATTCTCTCTGTGTGTGTGTGTGAGAGTGTGAGTATGTGTGCGACTCCAGTGGCGTTATATCGGCAGTGAGGACCAAAACCACGAGCCCTGCTGGCAGCCAGCCACAAGTGCTGCTAGAAATAAAACAAGAAATAAGTGCTTTATGAAACAAACATACACAAGTCTCCCATATTTTTTGGTTACCAGTTTGCTGCCAGCAGCTGCATCCAATCACCTCGGTTTTTGCACTTTTTCCCTTTACTCCAACGCTAAAAAAACCCCAAACAAACAAAAAAAACCTCTCACATACTAATTTCAGATTGGAAAATATCAGAACTCCCACTCATCCTGGTGCCACAGACAGATTTTAGATTGTGACACCGGTTAGTGAGTACTGTATGCATACATTTGGTAAATCATGTCAACAAAAGCAAAAAAAAAAAGAAGGAAAAAACAGAAATTGGAATAAATAAACATCTGCAGGAATGTCACAGTCTCCTTTTGTTTTTGTATTTAACTGTGATATCGCCCCTTTTCAACCTTAAAGACCGAAAAGAAGAGAGAAGTACCCATGTGTCACACACTAAGACAAACTTTTTCAAAGCTATCTTTTGCACATAACGTGAAAGCAACAACAGACTTGGCGTGTTTCCCCTGCCATCTCGACAGAGCACGTACAGCAAATGTGAGGGGATTACTCCAGTCCTGAGCAGTTCCTGTATCACAAACTGAACTGAACCTGCAAGTCTGACCCGACTCTTTGGAGCGGCAGCACCAGGCGTGGCACCGCAATCATCATCTTTGGACTCCGTGTCAATTCGTGCATAAATGTACCATTTCGTATTTGGATAAGAAAATGCATATGTATCTGTGTGCATGTCAGACCAGACAAACTGGAGAAATCAAGCAGACTTTCCCCCAATGGGTAATTATTTTCCCCCATTGAAGCTCTCTTTCGTGGTATGTTGCCAAGAGGCACAATGCGAGTTATTGCTCAATAAATACTGAAGGTTTAATTCCAAGCCAAATGTGTGTCAACGCCTAGCGAGGATGTCAGGCTCTTAATGTGTGGAGCAGTTAAACTGAAAGTTACACCAGAAGAAACATGTTGCAATACTCTTTGGAAATTACATTTCATATTTGAAACAATTTAAATCTTTGGGTGCTACAAAAAAAAAAAAAGAAAAAAAGATTAAACCTCTCGCTCTCTTAAATTACCTATCAAAATAAAGAAAGAAAGAAAAGAAAATAATTTTAACTTACTCATAGATGCATCAAAAATATTCAGATTACACTTCTTTGACTCAAGTTTCAAATACAATACATAATTTATGGCTTTATAAGTTAAAACTAAGAAGAGAAAAAAAAAAACGCCTTAATCTACATCATTTCACCCACAATATACAAGTTAAATTAATTGTTTTAAAGCAAATTTACTGTCCATACCACTTAAGGTAACATATGCGTTACGCTCATCACTTGCTACTCAGTGCTTAACTTGCATCTTGATATTGTCATAGTACAAAAACATGCTCTGCAAAAAGCCTTACTGAAATACAAACACTATACAAAAAGAGGCAGTCTTCTACAAATATTGTTGAAGCATCCCTTAGCTTGTGGATTATAATAAAACTGAAATAATGTCTCATCCACATAGGCCGAGTAAAATCAAAATTGTCTTTCTCATTATTGCTGTGAGAACGACTCCCTTTGTAGTGCCTTGGTCAAAACACATTCCAGGAAGACAAGTCCGTACAAGTCTGGTCTTTCATTTATCTCAACCTTAATCTCCAAGCAAAAGGTAGAGATAGCTGATGAGAGCTCAAAAATCCCCCCCCTTTTTTTTTAAAATAATAAAAAAAAAGGTTTTGTGCTTTCAAACCATGACCTCAGCTGACTTCCAATCTCCACACCCCTGCTTTTCTTCAATATGGCCTCCAGACGGCTTCATCCATGCGGCCCCCGGAGTTGAGAACTGTCGGGGAGTTACTGTGGCTCCCGTCGCCGTCCACCCCGCCCTCCGTCTGGCTGGGCAGGTTGGGGTTCACCAGGGTGGTGCCCGTGGAGGCGCTAGTGCAAGGCGGGATCATCCGGGAGGGCGAGCGATCGCCACCGGGGACCATGGAGAACTGGTACGAGCCGGACGAAGCTCCGTAATAGAGATAGGGCGTGCTGCTGGTCTGGAAGGGTCCACTCTGGGTCTGAGTGGAACCCGGGTAAGGCGGAGGAAGGTAGGTGTGGTAGTGGGTGCTGCCCAGTGACATGGCGGAGGTGACGGGCGGGGTGTAGGTGAAGGTGGCTGGGTAGTGCATCCGAGGACCAGAGAAGCGAGTGTCTGTGAGGGAGGAGAGGCCCGGGAACTGACGCTCGAACTGACCGGGGAATGGGCTCAGGTCGGAGGAACCTGAAGAGACACACAAGCAAACGCAAACAAATAAACACATGCGGTAATTGCTTTAGCATTCTCTGACATCAGCGGAGCCCCAGACGCTATTATGAAAGCCTGAAGAACAGCACGCCTTCACAACAGCGTGTCAGTTTTGATTATTGATTATGTGAAATGTGGCTTTGGCCTGTAATAGCATTTTTGCACTTTGTCTTGTCGAGTAATTGAATTTAACAGATAAGTCCCTCGAGAAACGGAGCGTTAGTAAACTAAATTCTACGTAATCAGATACTTCAGGCCAGATAAGTGTATTAACCAATTTGGATTGTTTAATGGGTTTTGCGGGCACAGTTATGAAATGGCATTTATCCATAAATATTGTTACATCCATCAACTTCTGTGCTGTCGTTCACTTCAACTCCCAAGTGTTGATAAAGTTACCAAACATCAGCAAAGTCCCACGCATGCATTTGCCATAATATGTTTATGCCGCTGCATATTTATGTGTGTGTGTGTGTGTGTGTTGGCGCATGTTTATATGTATGTGTATGACTGTTTATGCATGCAAACACACACTTTGGTCGTGCAATAGGAGTGTGTGTGTGTGTGGGTGGGGGGTGTATGTGTGTGAATACTGTATGCACATAAAAAAGCAGTTGGGATGAATCAGGAGCTGCACATGTGGAAACACTTTGAGCAGAAACAGTTTCCATGAGATCCATAATGAGGCAGGGCTGAGCTCTGATGTGGCTCCTCTCCTCGCCTCCCATCGGCTCCACTGTGTGTGTGTACGTGTGTGTCCGTGCGCGAGCGAGCGCACAAGCGAGAGACGACTGAGAGGGAGCTGCTCCATCTCACCCTTCGTTCCTCTCTTCACTTCATCCCTTAAAAAATACCCAAAAACCACTAACTGGCTGTGGCGAGCTTCGCGCTGGGCTCGGAGTTTAAGGAGAATAGAAGGTCCTCCCTCTCTCCCACTCCCTCCCTCCCTCCCTCCCTCACTCTGTCTCCTCTTGGTGGTTAAGTCCAGCCATGGCTCTCTTATCATAAATCACTAGGCGTCTTCCGTGTCACCATGTCTGCTGTGAGAGGACAGGGGGCGGCAGGGGACGTGGGGAAGAGTGTTTATGTGCAAGGAGAAATTGTGAAGCCCAGTTTGTCGCTAGCGTCAGATAGCATATGCTGCCAATTAAGGCCTTCAAACGTCCTCTTTCCACAAGATCCGTTTAATTCTAATAGAAATAGTAGGTGATTGTCTCTGCTGTAGAGGAGCAGAGTGATCTCAGACGTGACCAGCAACATTTTGACTTTAAAAGAAATCCGAGTAGATCTAAATATTTTTGGAAGGATTCAACAAAGTTTGGAGCAGCGCTGCCAACATTAGGTGTCTGACTTGATTGAACAGCTACTAAGCAAATGTATTGTTTCCTCAGCAGAACAGGATTGTGTGTGGGAGTCCGTCGGGTCTGGGTTTGGACCAAAATCAAGATTGTTGGGCTCGGGCCAGGTATCAATCAGGTCAGTTGGCATGGTTATCTCAAGTTCTTTTAGTGAAACATCGAGTACAAATATTGCCCTTTATTGAAGATACACTGAAAACGTTTAATAAATCAAAGTATAATGTGTAAAAAAAGTGATAATTAGTAGAGACTGGTCAGTGATTGATCTTGTGTTTCTATTTAAAACACAGGGTTTCCTCTTTATGCACACACGTCCTATCCTGTTATTAACTATCAGTACAACTTATTATACTCATAAGTGCTCCAGACAACTCATCCGGTGTGTGACTTCTGTGTGTGTATCTGTGCATTAGTGTGTGTGTGTGTGTGTGTGTTCATGGGGCAACAATAACATGTGCTGTTTGCCATAACAATGAATAAAGGCTACAACTGCCTGTGTGACAGTCAGAGTGTGCTTTAGCTTAATCTGACTGTGCCAGGTTCAGGTCGGGCTCACACAAAAAAAACATTGACACTGATGTGCCTTAAACACTGACTTCGTCAGGACCAGTAGTCCTCATGGAGGCCAACACCTGGTCCTCAGGAACCAAAACTTAGTTTCTAAGGTACTGGTTAAATTTAGGGTTAAGATTTATATTGTGGTTAGGTTGAGGTTAGGGATAAGGCTGTCCAAATGAATGCAAGTGTCCCTAAAAGGATAGCTGTGCAAACGTGTGTGTGTGTTGAGGGGGGCAGGAGGGTGCAGTGTTTGCAGTGGAGCATCCATATCACCCCTCAGCTTGTACTTGTCGGTATGTTCTGTGGCTGGATACTGTTACAGTGCAGCCTGGCAAGGTGTCAACATGATCTCCAGAGATCTGAGAGTCTTAGTCACATCACTTAGGAGGCATTAAGCGCTCGAGGTGTGCGAGTGGGTAAAGGCGGTAGGCGAGGATTTTGGCCTGTGTTTATGCGTGTGCACATTCTTGCCTGAGCACGCGTGTCACTTTGAGAACAAAGCCTAGTGCTGGGGAGATGAAAGCTGAAGGGGAGGACCGAACTAATCAAAGCTGACAAGGCAGCTGGCTGAATTTTAAACCCTTTCTAATGCACAGTCACATGGCCGCATCGCATAATCGCTCACCCTCGCTCAGGGCACACACACACATACACGCACAGAGGAGGGTGAAGTATGTTAGCATGAGGAAACGGAGGGAGAAAAAAGCGAAGAAGGAAAAAAAACATGGCAGCGAGTCAAACAGGTGTACGGGGGGGGAGAAACTTGTCTGGCGGCATGTAAGGATTGTAGAGGAGCTTTCACGTTGGGGAGAAAAACAGAGACAAATTGGAACACAGATGCCGCTGTTATGGCAAACAGACTGGCTAATGTAATTACCCAGAATGCCCTGTGAGAGTGGCGTATCGCTACGACACTTTATTTGTCAGTCACGAGCCTGTCATTATCCCTGGGCCTGTTATTACCCATACTCCTCTAGGATCAAAGGCTTGGAGGAGGACAAAAAGGAAACAGTCGTTCTTTTCTCCACTGTTGAAAAAATTGGCATCTAAACTTTTCTCTCTTTTTTCGCTTCATCCCTCATATTCATTTGAGTTTCTGGTAACAAGTAGTGCATAATTTGTTTGCAGTCCACTAAACAAATCTTTGTTTATGTTTCTGCTTTAGTTTGAGTGTGAAAAATGTGTGTGTGTGTGTGTGTGAGCATCTGTCTTCCTCCCTCCCTCCCTCCCTCCCTCCCCCCTCCTATCGCTCCAGAGAACGTCAGGATTCTTTGTGGCAGATGAGGCAGTCATGACAGGACAAGGTGTCGGGTAGCTTCACATAGTGGCAGAGAAGTTGTTCTACCTGGCAATCGTCTAGGCACGTCACTGATGGCAGGCAGGCCCGTGCCTCGGCTGGAGGAGAGGGGGGTGGTGGAGTGGACTGAGGGGGATGCCATGGGACTCAGGTAGGACGGGTACGTCTGTTCATATGACCAGGGAGGAGAGGACTGGGACTGACGAGGGTCTGATGGGGAAAAAAATTGAGCGAAGGAAGAAAGGGAGGAGGAAAACAGCCCAGAAAGAAAAAGAGAAAAGGGAAAGCATAATTACCAGTGGCCCATTGTCTCATTCATTTGCTGCACTATGGAGCAAATTGACAACAATACACACAACTGCAGACATTATTAGTGCCCCTGTTTGCCCCGTGTTTGTGTTTTGGGGTAAGTATCAGTTGGGCGTGTTATGCAACATCCTCTGTAATGACACATAATGTTTACTTTTGAAGAGAAGATCTTCCTGTTTGCCTTATAAAACATTGTGCTAGCAGCTGAGGCACAGAGAGCCTCGCTGGCACACACCCAGGGTGTAAACACACCGGCAGACAACCATGAAAATAACCATTGCACACGCTTCTACAATGTGTCCGCATTGCAACACACGTGAAGACTAATTGATATCGCCTTATTTTTAAGCTGTTTTTACGTTACAGCGAGAGAATCGCGTGGGATTACTGCCCTCTGCCCGAGCTGAAGCCTGGTGAGCTCGAGAAGTTGAAATGATGAATTCAAGTTTCTAATTGAAGTCGAAAAGTAGGGCAATATGAGCAACTGAAAGTAGGAAATATAGCCAAAATCCATAAGTGCTGTTGAGATTAAAACATTAAATAGTGTGATATGAACAAGACTATCTCAGATGAAGACGATACAGCACAAGATGTCACCTCAGATTAAGAAGCAGAAACTGCGACAAAACCACAACTCGACTGACTTTTACTTTTGGGATGATCAATCTGCGAGGCATGCACTGGTTTTGTTTAATTCATCGCAGCACTCAACCGCGTCACACTTTTATTACGTACGGTCGGGACACTTAAATCCGTAAAGTTAAACACACTTGTGAAAGTGAACGACAAATTCCTTAAAGCCGCTGTTACACAATCACACTGAAGGAGAAGATATTAGACACTCACTGAAATAAATCTCCGTCTTAAGTGAGCTGAATATTCGCTGTCACTGTGTGTGCAGTCTAATCTGCTGATCTGATCCAGCTGTGGCGCACCTGCAGGTAGTGGTTGCTATGGTGATGGCACGAGATAGAGCAGGTCCATTAAAAATACACAGCGAGCACCACTGACGCACCCTCTGAGCTAGTTACCATAGTCGCTATTGCTATAATGTCTTCACAGTGAGTGTCACATGACTTGGCCAGAGCATGTGTGAAGAGTGAAATTTGTGAACTGGAGAGCGAGTTGAAGAGAATGTTTTTTAAAAAGTTCAACAACCTCGCTCCACTCCAAGGGTGTGATGTTATCCACTCCACGAGTGAACCCCTCTACCTTGTAAAATTCTGGAATCGGCTAAAAAATTAAATTTCTGTGAAAGTCATGAGAGAGCTGAATTGACAGATGAAGTTTCTCAGTTTAAGTATGTGGAACCAGTAAGTGGTAGAAAATGAGTGTGTCTGACCCTCGTTTCGATTAACTTGAAAGTGATACTGTCTTCAAAAAAGTTGATTGTTTTGGAAAGTATGTAATATTAATATTAATATAAATTCTAAAAGGACTGAATAATGCCCCGATTGAGCCAAACATTATGAAGCTTGAACAAAGCTGAAAATGTCTGTGTTTTTAAGAGCAATTAAGCTGAACAACATATAGTGTGATTGTTTGCAGCAATCCTATCACACATTTATTGTGATTTTGAGTCCTAAATTCAAAGGTCAGACTCAGCAGTTTTACACTGTGGGTTTGAACCTGCCACTGCATGCTATTATCAGGCAGCATTAACACTTAACACCTTAACACTTCCAGCTTGTTATATTTCCCCTTTGCTGCTATACAATCTTGTGACCTACACAGCATTTGCAAGTTTTGACTATTATATAAGTAATTAATAAGTAATTTCTTTCTCACCTGTCCTTGTGGTAAATCATATCTGGGTCAAAACTCTTATTGCAGAACATAATAAAGTATAAGAATTTAGAGCCTTTTTGATCCACCATTTAAAAAAATGCTGATTTGTCTACCTTTCATGTACAATATTGTGTCTACAGTGTATTACATTAAAATAAAGTTATTTATATAAAGTAAGTTATGTTAATTAGTCGCTGTGTCTATATAAAAGCAATGTGTACTTCAATGCCCATTGTTGCAATGTGTTGCGGTTGTGTTATTGTGGGTATTTTTGAATGGCTGTATGTTTTTACAGCTAATCTGTTGTCTCACAGCTGATGAACTCTCACACTTGTAGAAAGACTTGATTGTCGGATCACTACCACGAGTCTAGACAGGAGATGATGCTTTCTGCATTCTGTTATGTCTGAAGACGATGTGTGCCGGGGAGGAGGCCTTAGGGCCAAAAATGTCCCCTAACATTACAATATAGTTACTCATCTGTGAAGGCTCTCAGTCTACAAGGTCTCGATAACTAATGAACCACCCCCCCACAAAAGAAGGATAATGGGTGCAGCCAAACCACTCTTCAGTACTGACAAAGCCCTACAGAGAATGGTCTGGCCATGTCAGACTGGTGATTTAATGATTCAGGGCTACTTGTTCTCCCTGAACTGGTTACACAACCAATATAATAACATTAAAAATAAAAAGTAAATTTATACATGACATAGGTGTCTAATAATAAATGGATAAAGAGCTAATGGAACATATTTGAAATAGCTGAAAGTAATGACTAATGGATAGAGTGACTAAAATCGATAACTTGAAACAGCAACACATAATGACACACTGTTGAAGTAGTGAGCTGAGAATGGATAAAATGCAGAAAATGGTTGAAATAAACAGCTGAATAAAGTGTAAAAAGAAAACAAGACGTGAAAATCTGGGTTCTGCCACTCCAATAAATCCATGCTCGGATCTCAAACTCAAGATTCCCTCAAAGTATTGACACCTGAAAACCAGTTTGCTCACAAAAAACTAATGTCCAATCCAGGGCATAAATCTCAACACTCATCACTGCTTAACTAAGCTGCTTAACCATCCCGCAAATGATCCACTAAGTAACACGACAAAAGCCATGCCAGAGAGTAACTAAGAGCTAAATGACGACCTGTGATGAGCCTGCAGAAGTGCGAATGATCGGGTAGCAGCCATCCTCAGCCGTGACAGATGGTGTTACCTTCTAGGATGTAACTGATAGAGTGAAGGAGCAGAGAAAGACAGATGATCTTAGAGGCAGCGTAACACCCTGCGCTGGGCATAAACCGCTGGATGTGCCCATGGCTCCAGTGAAGGTTTGATATTTCACCTCCCATACAGTGAAGACCTCTCTGTTTGTGACTCAGCCTGTTTGCTAATTTCGTGATCCCCCAATGACACCTTTTATAAAAGTTTGATGTAAACTGTAAACTGGTCTCTCTGCTTATTTGTTTCCTCAACAACGTGTTAGTTTTTTTGGGTTTAAAACACGAGATGTGAGACATGCACAATCAAAATGTCGAATCATAACTCCCTGCAAAGGTTGTGCAGATAAAAGATTTTGCATTTTAAATTAAATTTTGAACTGACAGCAGTGTTCGGTGACCCACGTGAAGCACGTAGGCATCAGAGGTCAAGATCAGCAACCTAATAGGAAGCCTATAGCTTAGCTCAGCTGTGCATCTGGAGTCTGGTTGCTTGGACTCAGTGCTCACTGGGTGTAAGGTTAGAGTTGATGTTGGTGTTGCTCACCTGTGATCTGTGTCTGACCCTGCGGGTTGAAGGAGTTGGCCGCTGTATTGAGAGTTGGTCGGGGGCCTTGAGTTGGGACACTGACCCTCACCCTCATTCTCTCCAGCTCACTGAGGCGGTCTGAGAAGAGACCGGTCTTCGGAGGGTCTTCAAGCTTTTGACGATGCCCTGCAGACACATAATTATTTTACTGAATTTAGAGCTGTACCTGCCAAAGAGGGGATCCAGGCTATTATTGTAATTACTGCTGTGCTGACACTCTCAACTTGTTTGCTGATGTCTTGGCACTCAGTTTTGTCAGTTATTCCTACCTATGTACAATAACTGACTCCTTTCTTCCATGTGTCATGCCTCACTTGGTAAATATAGATAATGCAATGCAAAAAAAACCCGTTTGCTACAGAGGTTTTTGGAATGGGATGCTACATCCTGTTAATTAAAAAAAAGAAAAAAAAAACCTGTGTTATTATCTTTTATCCCCTTGTATGAGAGAAAAAGAGAGAGTTCAGAAAGGGACAGAGAAGAGATCCCAGTACAAAACAGTTGCATGTATGTTGAGTTTTCACCTGAGGCTTCCTTCTTAGGTAAACACGGGCTCTCACGCCATTACCATTATCCCCACAGGATTCATAACCTATGCCAAAGCTAATACACCTTCTTTTCCACCCTTTATATTCCTGTTGCTATTCTATTTTCACATCCCTGTACATACAACGTGCAGTCCTGTCCACCCTATGGTTGCAAAGATCTGCCCCTGAGCTCAGGGTATTGATCATAGGTTTTCAAATGTGGGATAAAAACAGAGCCATGTGCGCACACACACACACACTCGGGTTTTCTTTTTTACACTGACAGAACTGTGTCAGTGCGTCTGTCTGGTCTTGCACTAGTTCCTCTAAAAAAAGGTGGTAAAATAAATATCAAACGGGCTGCTGTGCTTGGCAGAGCTCCAGCTGGCTCAAGCAGAAACAACGAGCTTCATCAGAATCCTGTTCAACCTGTCTGGGCTGGGAACAAAGGCCTAGCACTACACCTTCAGTGCAGGTTGGTTCTTAAGAAGGGGAGTGGGTGAAGAGAATAATCTGCCTGTTCAGACCTGGTATTAACATCTGTTCTGAGTGATCTAATCACAAATGGACTATACGGCTGTTAACACATAAGCTAATCTAACTAATCTCAAACTGTTTTTATCTTCTAAATTGCAATGAATTGCAGAAGTTCAACAGTTAATCACTAATGATTGCATTTTTATAACAAAAGTCTTTGATTATTTCATATCTAAAGAATGTAATAAGCCTGATGTAACACAGAGTTTGCACTTTGCGGGAGTTCTAGGTGTCTCTGTTTCATACACGGCTATGATTTGGGGTTGAACAACGTGCTGAAGCACATCATGATGTGGGGTCCTCCATCGTGATGACACACTCCTCTCCCTCCCTCAGACACCCTATAAAATGTATAATAGTTGCTCACTGTCTATCAGTCCCCTCCCCTGAGTACAGCATTAACATGTGCAAACAGTGTAAAAAGATGCAGACAGTGCGACTGTACGAACCAAACAACCAGCAGTATTACTCCTCACTGTATCGCATACAACACACAACAATCATTGCCTGTTTTTTAAACGTCTGACGTCATGTCTGTCTGCAAGAACACAATGAGTCTGACTGTACAGATGTGTACATGTTTGTGTATCGGTGCGCGCGTGAGTCTGTGTTTATATTATGACACGAGTGACAGTGACAGAGAGTGGTAAAAAGAGTAGGTACAAGCCAAGGTAATCGACGCTCTACTCAGGCTAAATAAATAAGATTTTAAACATTAGGGAAATAAGAAATCATGTGACAACCAGAGTGAATATTGTGGTGGCAGACCACAAATAAGTTATTGTTACTGCTGCCATTCAGAGGATGTCAGCTGAGGAGGTGGTTTCTAATCCGACACAAGAATGCTTCGGAGCGTTGCCACATTCATCGCCAAACCACCTTCAAATGTGTTTCTAGTGACGATAAATTCAACCTCATCAGGTGCGTTCAGACCTGTCTTTAGCACCGTCCACGTGTGATCAGGTCACTCAGGATTGATGTTAATACCGGGTCTGAACACGGCCGTCAACATGTTACTGAAGCCTCATTTGTGGGAAAAAAATGTTAAGTTGCATGTCGTGTTTCTGCCAAATGTTTGTTGGAAACAAATTCCTGTAAAAACCTCTTCCTTTTTAGCCGATCATTCTCCCACAAATGCAGCCTGAGAAAGACTTTCATAAACCATCTCACTCTTCACAGCAAAACGACTTTATTCTGGACCAAATGATTGGAATTTTAATACCACACGCTGCTGCCATGAAATAAGTTTGAGAATGGCGGCGGTGAAAAAACAGACAGTGACGGACCATGAGTTTTATTACAATGACGTTACTGGGTTGGCATCATCCAATTCAAAGTCTCCTCTTCTAGTTCATAGTTGCTTTGGAACGTAGGGATGATATCGGCTACTCGAAACTCAAGACTTTATAATTGATGTCTATATTTCATTAATAATATTTCCCATCATTCATGCATATAATTTGTGTCTCGCGCTGGCATTCCTCGTCTCTCTGTGCATGCTGTGGCCAGTCAATCATGGTGTTTCCATTTTCAACAGACCAAATTTCTATTCTAAAAAAGCCTCAGAACACAGTGCGGGCTTTGTGCACAGTCTGTGTTCAAGAGATGGGAATAAATAGCAAAGGGAGACGAGGGGAGACAGACACGAGAGGGGAAGAGGCACATGGGGAGGAAGAAACCCTGATGACCGGTAAATTAAAAACTCTGGATGGGTCAGGAGACGTAAGCTCTGAGCAATAGTGAGACAGTTAGAGAAGGTTTAGGGTTTTGACGTGTTAGCCAAAGATCCCAAAACACTTTATGTGTGTATGTTAAAATGAGATCATTCTTTGTCTCTTCAATTTCCCCTCACAATTTCATGGACTTAAGCCTCGTCATTCTGAGAAAATAACTAAGGATGCAACTCCATTTATAAGGAATGAAACGTGATTTTCTTTTATCGCATTGCGGCATGTCATCCACCATATTAAGGTCCACTTTAAACTCCATGCAGCTAGATCTTAAGTCCATTAGTTTGGCGGGCCCTGACAGTAAATACAGTTTTTCAAGACTTAATTACACCTTTTAAATGACAACTGTTGCCAAACACAAGACGTCTCAGCTGTTTTATCGGAAACAAGCAGGGAGGAGGAAAGAGCCCAGGGTATTTAAAGGAGCGGGAAAGGCGGATGATTTCACTGCCGTAGGGAAAGTCCCTGAGATTCCCATCATCCCTGTGAAAACAGCGGAGATTTTTGATAGCGCCTGCCACTTCCCTGCCCAGCCAGCGGCCGGAAACAAGGACAGATTCAGTCCAGATGTGAGCAACTTGCGTGCACTCTCTCTTCCTCTCTCTCTCTCACACACATAGAATTACATATAGAAACATGCACATCCAAGACAGGATGCAAACAAAAGTCTGCACACCTTTACATGCACATACGCTTGCACATGCCCCGAGATTTAGACACACACACACACAAAAGATTAAGAATGATTAGATAACACCTCTGTAGATGGTATCACTAATCACACAATTGCACACTGATCCTAGAAAAGTATTATTTCAGCCGTCCAAGAGACATAAGTCTGGATTCAACTCACTCCTACTGATCTGATAACAGTGCGTAGAAGCAAGTCGGCAAACAGAGGAGAAGTCGCCTGTAATTAATGGCAGCATTAGATTGGATCTGAGCCCGAGTGCAGACATCGTTGATGGGTGTTTAGCTGTTCCCTCATATGTCCTGGCTCAAAGAAATACTCAAATGAATTAGGTCCTTAAGCTATGGAACAGCTTGTGTTGGGCTTTTTACATGACAAGGGTGGCTGGTTCCAAGGGCTAAAAAAGTTTAAAGGAATTGTTTGACAATGTGTGAAATATGCAAATTCCCTTTCTTGCCAAGTGCTAGGCGGGAAAATTAGAAAAATATGAAGCTGCATAGGGAAACAGCTAGCCTAGCACTGCCTAAAGCGAGTGAAATTCATTTTTTTTGTGCAGATTAAACAAACACTTCCACATTGTCAACCTACCTCTTTATTGTACCGCACCCCCACCCCACCCCACCAACACATGCTGACACATCATTAGGAAACTCTCCTGCTGCCTGACTAAGAAACACATGAGGAAAATGTTGAGCGGCAGAAACTCCTGAATAAATGGGATAATTTATAAATTTGGTGACGCGTCATGCCCTCTAAGCCCTTCAGGCTGGTTTATGATCACTGGTTGAGCTCAAATGAATGTATCTTTGGGGCTGATTCAGAAAAAAAAAACATGCACATGGAGCCCGAGTTGAATCAGCCAGTCTGTGTATGTCTTGTATGTGTATGCATGTGGCTGTCAGTCATCTAACGGTGGAACAACCAGTAAAGTCAGTGAATGAATGCACTGGGTCCATATTTCACTTTTTTATTTGGGAGCCCTCACAGTGGTCATGTTGTTTTTGTGAACGGTCAGAAACAATGAATTATTTCAAGTGGCAATCTGAGGTTGGCAGAGCTTAGCTCAGGAGGAAAAAGGCCTCAGTGGGCGAGAGCCAGACGCCCGTCTACCATGGGGGTCTGGCACACAAGGAGAAGGGAGCAGAGAAGAGAGGAGAAAAAGAGGAGGCTGGATAACAGAAACAGCACTGGAAAAAAAGAAGAAAAAAAAGGGGGGGAAAAAAACCGGCAAAATGTGAAGAGATGAGAAGGGGAGGTTTGGGAGATGAGGCAGCAAGCGAAGGAGAGAAGGAGAAACTGGGAGCCAGGCTGTCGTGGAGCGCTGCCAGCCGTCTGTGTGGTCCATGCGTTCCAGGCTGGAGGAAGCAAGCCAGGCAAGGGAAGGGCACACACACACACATGCGCGTGTGCACACACACACACGCACACACACAGTACAATTCTCAAAGGTGATACATTTATTGAAAGCAAAAACACTTTTTCAGCACATACACACTTGTGTAAAGAGCACTCACACACACACACGCACGCACACTCACAGTGGTGTGTGTGTGTGTGTGTGTGTGTGTGTGTGTGGTTTTCAGACAGTCTCCCCCTGCACCTCTCTGCTCGCATTAAAGTGTTTTGATTCAGAACACGGAGAACAAATCCCTCACAGTGGTTTTTGTTGTAGCTCAGATCCAAAACAAGACCCCTCTTTCTTAATATTGATCTCTTTTATTATGTACATTGTACATTATATTCTTTTGTGCCTCATTTTCTCTCTCTTCATTCATCCGCCTTTCTCTCTGTCGCTCCCTCCCACTGAGTGATTTTGTGTTTTGCATTTTCGAAGCCTTGGCGCCTCTTCAAGGAACTTCATGAGACATTCAACTGACTGACTGCCTCTGGAAAAGCCTGAAGACTTTTTTTTTTTCTCCTCACTTTTCCCCCCCTCTCTCCCTCTTTCTTTCTCTCTTCTCATTCTTGTTCTTCCTGATGTTTGGGTGATTCTTATATTAGTCCTGATCCCATTGTTAAAAGCTGCTCTGGCGGAGGGAACAGCAGATAGGTGGGTGTGTGCCTATGTGTACGAACAGTGTGTGTCTGTGACAAAAGATGACTGACTAAAACCCTTTTTAATTACCTGGATGCTGTTCAGTACATTCTATTTCACGGACGAGCTGCTTGAAGTCGTCACTCCTCAGTCATTACCATACACAATTCAAGGATATTAAATCATAGTGGACTGACATCATCTTAATAATGTTGTACATTATAATTAGCATAAGCATTTGTGAAATTAAACCTCACAGCAGGTAAAAGTACGTGCCATGTCCTTTGTATGCTATGACAATGTTCTGAAGCCTTTTTGTGTCGTCATGTTAATGGAAGGATCTCACTGACTCATATTGATTCCAACCTAGCATTACCAGAGATGTCAGAGAGTTTGGGATGCAGCCTAGCAACCACTCCAATAAGGTTATTTAGATGTGTGGGTGTTTGTCTGGGTGCATGTGATGGAAACATGCATCATCCTCCTCTGTCCATCTAACTTGTGGTGTGCCACAGGGCTCAGTTTTAGACTCACTGTTGTTTTCTATGGAATATTTCTTTTTTTGGGGACATAATTGTTAAATATAACTTTTGACTCATCCATGGACTTTTTATGGAGTAAGTGTGTTTATGTAAAAACAAACGCAAAAACTACTTTTTTTTCACAACACTGAACTTACTGACACTTTTTTTTCTAAGCAAAATCCAGTTTTCACTCACATCATCCTTTATAACATTGACTAGAAATCTGAGAGTCCTTGTTTGTCATGCTATTGAGATTGTACTGTTTTTCTTTCTACACTCATAGATCATATCCATAAATCAGATTTTCTTATCTACTTATCTATCCATTACAACTAGTGGAACACAGTTGTCTCTCAATTGCAGCCAGTCCAGAAATTTAGGGAAATATGATCATATCATCCCCGACTCTTTTCATGACCAGTTTAAGTTCAAAATGTACTTATTAATGTAACAGTTGTATCAAATCTAGGCATCTGGCAAATCCTGACCATGTGTAAGGTTGACCATATCCTGAAGTTCTCAGATAAATGTCTCTCAGGAGGTATTAAATACTTTCCTGTGTAAGCTTTTAAGGTCTTTATGTGACTGACTTGCTATCTGTGTATAGTCACTTTTCATTCATTTTCATGGTGTCATTTCCAGCCTGCTATAAGATAAAATTCCCTTTTTTTCTTTATATTTATGCACTTATACTGTAGCACAATCACAGTGACCATTATTATTTTTGCTGGTATATTGTATATACATGTGTATAATTTGTGTGTCACAGGAAGAGTTTGGTTTGGCAGACAGGTCTCCTCAACCACTAATATTGTCTGCAGACCTGTAAGTAACCAGGACCTCTTCACCAGACTTGTTAACACCCTGACCAAAACAGAACCAAAACACGACCCTGTTCCCAACTCTAGAACCCCCACACACACACACCAGACCTAGTGGCTACAAACACTAGAGAGCAGAGACATGCCTGACCACTAACCTCCACCGCTGAGACACAACACACGCGTCACACACACACAGTTATGCACAATAACCACTGCAATATGCTAAAGCAAGACACAGTACGTGATGCCATAATGGTTTTCGTCACCTCCAATGTTTGTCTGTGTGCAATTAAGTATAATGAGAACAGTGGGTTTGGACAGAAAGCCTTGTATGTTGTGTTATTATGGCTCAGCCATTATCACTCAGGAAGTTTGTCTCAGCTGGCTGCAGCCACCGTCAGGAGCAGCTGAAAGGAGACAGAACCACCTATAAAAGCATATTGGTTTAAGCAACCACTCCCTGTCTATTAGCTCAAAATGACATTTAATGAGGCCTATTTGCTGCGCTCCAAATCAGCACTGTGGCTACACTAGACACTAGACTAATGACACCAATAACACTCTCTTTCTCTCTCTCTCTCCCTCTCTAAAATATTGTGTGGGTCAGCACATGTAGACACAGGCCTTTGGGGGCAGAAAAGCACATGCATCCGCATCCGTATCTCCATGAGCATACAGACATGCACATGCCTACACGCATGAACGCACAAGCATGTACAAACACACTTGTTGAATTGTTGGTACAGTGGCAAACCACAGGGTAACCAAGAGCTGTCAAGCGATTAAGCACAATACGAGCCACAGAAACCGAATTAACCTCCTGCTAATAACACAGTGGCCAGAGGGACCTGGCTAACCACTTGCCATACACACACACACACACCCACTATAAAAGTCGGAGGAAAATTTCTTTATACTCGGCCTCACTGATACTCGTCACTCTAACCACCCAATTAATTAGTTAAAGCTCAATGCCACAGTACAGAGATATGAGCCCCCTTCATTCATGTGTGGTCCAACTTAACTACCTCCATTATATTACATGAGGAACCTCTGGGGGAAATGACATCCGTCAGCAGAGGTCATATGGCTGCCATAAGGCTTATCGAACGCGTTGACGCAGAATGTCTTTACTGAATGAGACACCAGCAACCAGGCGAGTGGTTAACAAGGAGCAAAAACTGTCAAAAAACTCAACAAAAGCATAGGAGACTCTGATTTGTTCTAGCTGCTCAGACCGGCCTTTCGCCCTTGTTGATATCGAGTGCTATTGTCAGCTTATTTTCCACAAACAACGCAGTGTTTTGACAGATCAGGTCCACAGAGTGCCAGTGTATGTCAACTTTAAGACAGCCTACTGTTCTTTCTCTGCGTGAACCGCTCCCTTAGGGGCCCAGTGTACCACAGGCCTCCTAATTACCCACTCGTTTAACACAAAATAGAGCTGTAATGGCCGACAAAGCCCCATGCGTCAATGAAGCGTTCACAGATTGAATCAGTGCTTTGGAGACAGCCGGTGCTCTCAGCTCTGAGCCTCTCCGTGCTGAAACTCTGAGGAGGGCTTGAGAGGGCACATGTGTGTTTTGCCACCCTCTGAACTCAGCTTAATGACCCCTGATTGGGAGACGTGTTCTGGCTGTAGTTTCTGGGTAAATTACACCAGCGCTGCAATTCTGACCACTTAACAGCAAAGTAAAGAAGTTCAGGGGTTACACACGATGACATAGTCTTTATTGCTTAAATTACTATCTTGAGACTTAAGTTAAAACATACAAACTCTGACTTTAAAGTTTTGCTCCCAGACCACAAATTGAGAGAAATAAAAGGGAAGAACAATGGGTGAAAGTGCAAAGTCTCTTCCCCTCACCTGACATCATCAGGTAGTGCTGCTTTAGTTTACTTCAGTCACTGTGTTACCACGCACAGTTAAGTCTTGACCATTTAACTGGCATAATATCACGTTTACAGATAAAGTATGTCCACCTCCACTCCACTGGGTGGAAACAAGCCTTCTTTTAGCTTGTTAGTATTTGGGGGTTTATGTTTTTAGCAGGTGGCTAGTTGTTAGCATGTTAAATGCCATTCCATGCCATCCATGAACTTTGCAAAGGTAAATTCTTTGAGCTGACAGACTCCTCGTCAATCCAGAAAATGCACCAGTCTGAATTTGGCTGTGTTTGTCTAGGTGTTGTCTTTGTGTACCAAAGTCAAAGCTGGTGAACGGGAACTGTGGAGCATGTGCACAGCAGCACCCAGGCCAGGTAGAGTCCGATTAAACGTATGCATGTATTTATTTGACTTCCAGTCGCATTATCTGAATGTGTTCGACTATATTTAGTGCAATTTCATTCAGAATGACATGTTTACATGTATTTTATTTTATTTAAGTCTGGTTTCCGTCGGAGTAGCACAATAATTATTTACTTTCCTAACGCCGTCTAAACATACCGGGATGTCTCAATCTCACCCCGCGTACTATATGTCCGCGTCTCCCTTATGGCTGTTTAGACTCGCAGTTTTGTTGAGACCAAACTCTGACTTTCCCAAACAAAGTCTCATCTGCTCGCCACCAAATAACAGGACTTATTCAAGAGTTCATCTGACGAGGGATGCAGATGCGCAGGAAATGCTTTTGATCAAACAAGATGGCTCGAGAGCGATGAGCGATGGAGGGGGGGAAAGTGGGTGTGATTGTGAGTACATGTGCATTTGAGGACAAGCATGTGCCTTTGTTTCAGGGTGCGTGTTGATGAACACTGAATGTTGATTGTGTGAGGCGTTTCTTGGCACCATGGGCAGATTTCCTACAACAGAGACTGATGGTGGTACTAATCCTACTGTCTCTCGGCTCCTCTGTGTCTCTGTGCTTCCTGGTGCCATATGTGATGGGGCCGAGGGCGGGTATGATGAATATGTTTTTTTTTTTTTATGAATAGGGAGGAGGATTGGGGAAACAGCTGCATGCCAGACCAGTTGGCACTGACGGCTATAGTAAAGTTTTTTTTCCTCCTCAGTTGTTTTTATATGGCCCATTAAAATAAGCTGATGCTAGCACTCTGCTACCCAGTGTACCCTCTCAGGAGTAATCTGCCTCACTTTTTACTTCTCTTCTTTCTCCCAAACCGTCACATGGGAAGCTGAGCTGCTTTCTCACATGTCAACTTAATTAAAAGTCAACTGATTACTAATTAAAACAGTCACAACTATTTACAGAAACTGTTATTTTTTTGTTAATTAACTTCTTTTATTACATTGCATTTGCTACCACTGGCTAACTGCACAGTCAGCCACACCCACAGTTTAGTTACAGGGACATATTTAGTAAAACTGAGTCTGTGCTGTGTCTTCTATGGCTCTCTCTTTATAAGCTTTTTATAATGAGAAATTAATTACGCTGATTATGTTGTTAGGGCTGTCTCCGCTTGGGCCTCAGACTTACAATTTGAGCCTACATAATCTGAAGGTGTGAGGTTTAATTGAAGTAGTTTGGAAGAAAGGTGTGTGTCCAGATGTTACCTGGTTGCCGGAACTTTAATTTGCTAAGCAAATGTGTCTTATCTTCTGCTTAGTTGAAGTGGACAATTCTAAAGGCAAAGGGTGTCAAATGAAAGATGAGACCGTGGTGCATTGCATCCCCAAACCTGATGTAAAATCACTGGTATGACAGATAAAAACATGGTGCATGCATTTGTACTCACTCCTGGGCTCACGTGGTCCGTCTACGGTGACCTTTATGGCTCGATGGTAAGTGGCCACTTGTGGTGGGTTGGTGAATACTGTGATTGTCAGCGTGAAGCTCTTGCCTGTGGTGACATCAAACAACATCAAATGACATACCATGTGTAGAGACAATGACCTGCATTCATAGCTAAACCATCCCTAAGTCACAAGTGTGGTTGTGATCACATAATAGCCAAACCAAACTGGGGGAAAAAATCGACTTTATGAGGATTAACGACAGACAATATTGGCTGTTTGAGAGGGTCTATTAAGGTTTTTTGGCAGAGCCTGAATAGGATATTGACCGGAGGAGCCAGCATATTGTTGTCCAGACTCTCTCCGTGTCTAACGCAGTGAGAGTGGGCGAGAGGCATTTTAATAGTCACTTCCTTTCTCGATAATCCCCAGCAGTTGCTGCCCTGGGGTTGAGTGTGTGTCTGTGCAAGTGTGTATGTTCCTATGAGTATGCATGAGGAATGCTATGATTCAGAGCGCAACAGCCCAGTCAGCAGCGGCATCAACGAATGAGGTATGCAGACGCGTCGAGTAACCATGGCTACATGCAGCAAACAGGAAGTGGGGGGCAGGTAGCTGCGGCGACTCATGGAAGCAGCTGTCCATTCATTCGCAGCCATCTACCCATGTGTGCGCTCCCCTCTTCCGTTCCACGCTGTAGCTTACTATAAACACGCCTGAGAGATCGGTGATAAGACAAGCCGCGGAGATAGCAGATCGCAGACGCAACAGGTGTTCCACATACCTGGTCTGAGGTGCATGTGGGTGAAGCAGAGCTAGTGATCTATGATAAAATCGGGACGCCCAGCACGTCACCTCCCTGTGCCCCCTGCCATCATTGCTACTGTCATCTGCTCTCCACGATCTAATTTAAGCTTGGTGTCAAGCAGGCCTGTACACTAACACACTATTAAGTCTAATGATGATATCAACAGTATCAGATTTCTCTTTGTTATCTGTTCTATCCATCCATGCTGTCATCATATGGTGGCTATTTCAGGCCTGTCACGTCCATCTATGTTTGCTCTCCCCACCTTTTTATGCACAACTTTTAGCTATCTAACATCCTATCAGCTCACGCTGCTTGTACTTATCTCTGTCACTGGCGGGTATTCATTTCAGACACCTTGTAGTTTGATCTGCCCCGGCTCATTTGTCACTTCCTGTGACTAGATTCTGTGTCACTGCAAAGGGACACACGCAAGGTCTCCGTGGCAACACATCCAGCCACCAGGCCTACTGTCTTTTGTCTCAGCCGCCACCATCCCTCCTGACTGCCAGCACTTGTTGCTTTATTGACGGCTACAGTGGAGATGCTAAGCTAAGCTGCTGACAGCTCTAATCACCACTGACTTGTCGTAGGTGACGGCGTTCTATGAGACCTGGAGAAAAAAAAACGAATCGATGGGAATATTTCTAGAAAGTTGGGGGAAAAGGTGAAAAAGAGAGTGAAAGTGTGTTCTCTCTGCTGCAATTACAAATCATAAAAAAAAAAGAAAAAGATTTAGTAACAAGACGGTTAACAATGCAATGAGCCGCTTTAATGATGCCAAATATTCAGGGAATGCCATTTGAGTAAAGAGAAGTGTGCCTCTGCTGTGCTGAGGAGCCTCAGGATATGTGCAGAGGGTGATTAGCTGAAGGGCTGCAGCACCACCCAACATGTTTATAAGCCTGGCCTGGGTCACGCCAGGTGAACATTTTATAGAAGGATGAATAAAAGCCTTGTTATCACAGCAACATGTGCAGCTGATACTGGCCTGACGAGTTCAATCTTTATTTAACTAAAGATACCGGGTAAGACACGACGGTTTATACAAAGCTTTTCTGACTCATCTTGGATAAGAAATAAAAAAAGTGGATCCTTATTTTAAAGTAAGAAGAGTGGCAGAAATATGATTCACCACTCAGACTTTAGGAGACGGGCGGTGGGATTTGAGCCCGTACTTAGAGAGATCATTATGTGGTTGCCACGTAGGGAATGTGACCACTAATCCACACCACTGAATCTAATAGCTCCTACTGACGAATAGTATAGTGTGCAGACGAGTGAGGAGTGTTTCAGGCCTCACCTCGGCCACTGCGGCCCACGAAGCGGAGGTCGTTGAAACGCGCTACCTGGTTCTTCATCACACCTGAGGCATTCCGCAGCTCGGCAGAGTAGTTCTCATCGTTCCCCGCCATCACTGTGACTACAGTCCCATCAGGGATGTCTCCTAGAGCAACCACCTGTCAGGAGGGCAGGAACGAGGAAGGGTAGAAATTTAGCATGATACACTCCTGTTCTGTGGCCCAAGACAGCTCAAATACAACCTTATTATCCGCAGTATGCACAGTAATCATCTTCTGCTTAGTTGTATGAGTGTGTCCCTTTGTTCATGTTCAATGACAATTAGAAAAAAGAGGGATTTAATAACACAGTTGTGTCAGTTAAGAGCCAAAAGCTGAGTGAAACCAAACATTAGCTTCATACTCAGTTTCATCTCAGCTAATGTGACAGACTTGTTTTACATCACACCATGCCTCACAAAATCAGGTTGATAAAACGGATTCAATTTCACTCTGCCGACGCAGTTTGATACCATAATAAATGTGATTATATGTGAATCACTCCTCAGATGCTTGTGTTAAAAACAAAAGCAGCAAAGCCTTGTGTTATCATTTAGACGCCTGGATGCAGATTAAAGAGCCTGAGCAGGCCTGAGCAGCAATAATTACAGAGCCTCGCCGATGAGAATGGTTAAATAACACATATATTCTCAAAAGTGTCACATTTGATTTGGAGCCAGTGCTACAGCTACAAATTTCCACTGTGGTGTGTCTTTGATCCGTCCTTTAAAAAATATCTGTCATGTAATTAATAAGGGCCTTTCCTATCATAACAGCCCACAGAGGCCTAAAATATATAAACAATTACTCTTTACTGCATCTTAAGACACATCATTCTTTGTCTCTGATTTTCTTCTCAGTAAATGTTCAGTAAAAGTCAACATGTAATGGGTAATTATAATAATTTAGTTTAAGCATTAAAAATGTATGTGTGGATATATCGTAAAATATTTGTTTTTAACAATTCTGGCATAAACAATTATGCAGAATAATTGCCTGATTCAGAAAGTGGTGGTTAATTATCATTACAAAGACAGCTTTAATATTACTTCATATTAGTGCCATAATAAATGAATAGTCAAGATTATTGACAGTAAATTAAATGTAGGTTATTATGCACACAACATGTGAAAAGAAAACCACACAAGCAAGTGATTTTCTTCTTTTACAAATAGAAGCATTTAGTCAAAATATTTCCGGGTGCTATTTTAAGCAGCTTAATCTTTCCTGTTTTTATTTATTTATTTAATTTTCAGAATAAAAGCTCCTAAATCACAAATTCACTATTCAGCATTTGCAATAAAAGCAGACAGAAAAACGTCATTGAGAGAAAAACCTTGATTGAGGACATTTTAACAACTTGAAAATCAAATGGAATCAAATTAGAATAGAAAAGAAATTAGAATAGTTACACTTTTTGTTTTTTGTTTTTAAACACAAATATCTTTGATTAAATCCTACTACAGTTTACCCTTTAAATTTAGCCTCAGACAACGGAGTCGGGACTCACCTTGAAGGCGACAGGCAGCGTCTTGTTGCACCGCCAGTGGGAGGGCAGCACCGAGCACAGAAAGTTGGGGCTGTCGGTCCGGACCAGCTCGGCCGGGTGGTCGGCGATGATCTCGGCCATGCTGCGGTTTTCGTGGGGGCGCAGTCTTGGCACCGTCGCCGCCGCGTCCGGCTGCCCGGCTGGGGAGCTCACATCGTTCATCTTCCCTGGGACCGGCTGGAGGCTATTGGACGGCGGACTGAACCTCCGACTGGCGCTGGGATCTACGGGAATTCGCATCACAACAGCGTGGATTATCAGAAAAGGCACTAAAGTCTCTGCAGCTCCCCTTTTTCTTTCTTGTCTGTCTCTCTCTCGTGCGCACTCAAAGCAGAAACTCGGAGTGTGTGCGCCGCTGTTTGCTGAACCTCAGCGCGTCTGCCAATGGAAAATGGGACTTGGTGAGCGAACACCGCGTCTCAAAACCCTTTCCACTACAAACTTTAGTGGGCGCCTTCAAAAGACATATAATACACTTCTCCGAAAAGGAAAACAATCCTTGAAAACTTGATGATGTATAAATTACAAGTTCTTTTTTTTTTCCTCAAACTTCTCAGAGGAAGCGTCCGTGCGCCATAACGCAGGCGTAGTTGCTCAGTGTGAATATAAATAACATCAAATACATGTCCAAGCGCGTAATAGGCTATAGAGTTACAAAAAGAGGCAGGTTTAAAAAAGAACAGCCGACCCAGATGCTCAAAAAAAAGTTTTTGTCTCTCTTCCTTGAGTGAAAAGTCAAAGCGCTGCTCCAGGTGCGTCTTTGTGCCAAACTGAAAGACTCGCTGAAAGCCCGCAGGCTATGTACACACACACACACACACACTCTCTCATTCACACACACATACACACACGCGCGCACAAAACGTTCTCAAAGTCAAATGGATAAACTTTGACAATACATTTCAGCTATTTAAAACCATGCGACGGCAGGAAATCGTTCTTATTTTTCTGTATCGTCTCAGTGCGGAGCCGCAGGGTCTTTGTTTATAGGGTTAAAAAAAGTTGACGAATCAGGGGTGAAAAAAATAATCGCCGTTGAGATGAAGGAGGCGGAAAAACGAATCCCGATTTTGTAGCCGTAAATGTGGTTAGTGTTTGGAGGCCGGGGTTTCCCGTGCTCAGGCTTTTTGTGGTTTATATAGCTCGAGCGCACAGCAATTACTGCACTGATGCGACTCCAACACGTGGTGTCTGGAGTCAGATCCATTCCCTCCGCCATAATCTATCACGCCTATATAGACGAGCGGACAGGTCTCCACACCTTCATTACACACATGAGGGAAAACGTTTCAACCCATTTTTTTAATCTCCGTCATTACGCGCGCGCACACACACAACACACACACACACACGCACAGCGCTGTACATACCGACATGTTACCGCTCTCCCGGACCATCACCATCCCCGCGCGCTAGAAGTGGTCATTTCCAGTCAGCGCACACAAACCAGTGCGTGTTGTGTTACCACCATATCCCGACAGCACGCGGCTCACAGGAGCGTTCAGAGAGCCGAGCACGGCAGAGAAGTGAGTCACACTCACTCCATAAGGTAGGAGTGAGTGAGTCAGAGAGCGGCGAGTCTGTCAGGTAGAGGCGCAGGAGTAGAGTTTCACCCGGTCGCAGGGGAGAGCTGTTGTGCAGGTGTACAGGTATTCTACTTAAAGGCATCCTCGTCCGCCCACCGCGCAGTTTATTGTTAACCCACTGCTTTCTGCGAGTATGTAAAACTCCGTTTATCATACAAACGATCACAGTGCTACAAATGAACGGCATGTGGAATAGATGTAACGGCGCCAGATGACCATGGTGACCATCTGGGTCCTTTCGAACGTGCGCAATTACGCACGACTTTTAATGCGCATATTTCAAAAGGCAGCAGGATGTAACTAAAGCACATTTAGTCAGGTCATGCATTTACTTAACTTCAACATGGGTGTTCGAATTTATTGTTGTTTATTTTATTGTACTGTCAAGTCCTGAAGGAAATAAATGCATTGTTTTTTGAACCTCCTTTACTTACATGATTTATAAAAAACAAAGCAAATATAGACTTGAAATAGAAATATAAAGCATTATTTTGTATTGAACATCCCAGTGTTGAAATAAAATGCATCACCAGCAATACAATGTTCCTGTCACCTTTAATATGCACCAATAATCCAGTAAATCCAACCAATAAATATTAACATAGATTGTTTATGGTATAAAGAAAAACAGGTATGAGGGAACATGTGGGGGACCTTTGTTAATTATATAAAGAATTATGATTTGACATATGACCATGAAAGTAGCCTCAGCAGACCAGTCTCAAATGTTTTTCTTCTACTTCCCTTTAAATGTGTTATATCTTGTATCATTAAGCATATTTATAGATTATCAGCTGTTTAAGCAAGAAAAGCATTGTTTTTTTTGTTAGTTTGTTTTGTTGTTGTTTGTTCGTTAGTGTACGTGTTTACAGCTCTGTGAGTGACGGATGAGCTTGCAGCACAGGAACGTCAAACTAAATTCAAAAATAGTGTGGCAAATCAATAAATCTAAAAATAAATAAATACCACAGTAGATTATCCATGTGTGGCATCATTTTATGACTCATTTTAATTTCTAAACACAAGTAGAATTTGCATTTCAAATGCAGGGCTTTTATTTTATTTTAATTGTCTGCAAGTTTGGTTGAAATTGTTTTGGGTTTTTTTTTTTTTAAAAAGCATAAATGGCAATGGTAAGTTTCAATCTTGAATTAAAAATTATATTAATAATAAAATAATGAAAAATACTGAATGCTTTGAACCAAGTGCTAAAACGTCTAATCCTCAGAGGGGCAGTCAGTGAGACTGTGGGCCTGCTTCTCCTGCCCCTCCACTGTCTACTGTAGAGGGCATCATCTACCCTCTGTGAGCTCCGAGAGACTCCAGTATCTGAGCACAACTCCCATCACGCACTCCACCCTCCATCCTGATTATCCATCAGTTTCCCGATGAGTGTTTCTGAGTGCCACATCACACAGCAACATGTGTATTGCTACTCTGTGTTCCTTTTCCATTGCTCTTAAACAGGCTTTTATGGTAGACGCTTTAAGACAAAGGCCTTTGATACTGTGGGGCCTGACTCAGAAATAAAAGGGACTACTGGGAGGCACAGCTGCCTTGTTGTTGAGATCCTGACACGGCTTTTGCGTCTTATTTTAAATTCTTTACCTCGACTCGTAGCTTCATACATTTTGAGACTAGATTTCTGTGTCGACAAAAAGAGGTTGAGTCGAGCCAGAGCATATGGAATACCTCCACTTCTTATGTTTCACAACTCTGTATGTATGAGGGTGTGCACATTCATACATGTCTGTTAGCATATACTGTATGTGTGTGTGTAAGGATGTGGGAGGGATATATATATATCTACATATATATATATACACATACATATAAAGTCTGAAAGCACTGACACGCATCTGGCACCTTGTCATATGGACAGGGAGGAGGGGGGGGAGAAAAAAAAAAAGAGTGATTGAGTTACACTTCCCCTCCATGTGCCCCAAACACCAGAAATATGGTTCACATTGTCCAACATTCTCAAAGATCAACTAACAACTCATGGATGAATACATGTGAATAGTAGTAATTAAATCTGTAATAGTGATAAACATGGCCTTGCAAGAACCGTGAAGCCAGTTATTCCAGCAGGGTTAAGTTTCAGCTCCGATAATATCATTTCTCTCTCTCTCTCTCTCTCTTCTTTTTTTCAGCACTGAATACATTTGCAGTAATGTGGAAAACATGCTTAATGTTGTAGTGACATCTAATTTAGGAAACGTTAGGGATGAAATAATAATACCTAACGTGGAGTCACGTTCGTACAATCAAGTTAGTGAGCCTAATTATTTTAAATGCGGGCACGTTTGACTGACTAAAAGATGGAAATTTCATATCCTCAGTCACACTTCTCTGTCCAACTTTTCACCATGTAATTGTCCTATCACACACCGCAGCAGGAAGAACCTCTGGATTTTTTTCCCCTGTCCTATCCAAGGCTCCGAAACATCAGCCCCACCCAACGTAGTTTTGACAAAACTGACTCGTCAAAAAAAAAAGTGTTTTGTTTGTCCGATCTGACTCCGCTTTGCCTTCCCACTGTACACCGACCATCTGCCTTCCAGCTCCCTCCAGGATATAGCCCGCGTTCATACAACAAGGTCTGTGATCTGGCTCGATGTCACCCAGAGGTGTGGGGGGTGACCTCTGACTTTAAAACCCACCTTCTGGTTTCCCATAGATGTGAGGGGTAACGGTGGAGAAGGCGCTAATGTGCCTGAATTCACAGTTTAGGCAGAGAATACCACACAGATCAACTTTAAAATAAAATTCAATGCCGTGAATTTTACTCAGTATTATAATTTTAGGACATTTAACTGATTCTGTTCAGTATTAACAGGCTTAATATGATGTGGTAATGAATCTTGGGTAAAGCTGCTCATTCACTGTGGCTGCTGCTTGCCTGGTGCACAGCTGGATCGTCTCTCTCGGCTCTGGTACTATTCATCTACTGTGTTACACTGGCTTGGAGTCATTGCACAGTAGGAGAAGTCACTAACAGTGAGGAACCACAATATACCACATTGAGCATGATGTGCATTTTATGATTTATGGTAATATTGTATTTCTGCCTCTCAGTTTCAATTATTTGTTTTCAATAAAAGGCGAACTCAGCTGACGCTCTGACTAATTTTCCTGTCGAGATATCAAGCGTGCAATAAAAGTTTCTGTTCTCATTCCCACTTGGAATGACAGAAACTGTGTGAACCGCTAATATGAGCACACACACGCACACAATCAGTCTATAATCTTTCTTTGTCAACTTTTTCACATCTGCTGCACTTTGATGTTGACAAAAACACACACTTAGAGGCCTGTTTATATTCAGTATTAGCAACTCATCTGTAAAGATTAAATGGGTTTTGATGCAATAAAAGTACAACACCCTAATGCAACAATTTAAGCAGGACACACCCAAGCGCACGGGCTCACGCACAAACTGAGCGCACGTCAACTTTTATAGAAAAATAAGGAAAACACTGGTGAGAAACACCGCTGTCTCTTCATACGACTCTTGTCTTCTTCACAAACACATACTCTCATCACTCAGCAGGAAAAGTACAGCCACTTAAGACGAAGGATTAAGGCTCCATTTCACAGTGGTGCATTTTTCAAGACACTTAATTATAGCTTTCTAGAGGAGGGCTGTGACGAGGCCCAGGCTTTTTCAGCTCTAACGGGATGTTTCCATGTTTGGCAGGCCAACAGCCAACCCGGCTTGCCAGCTTACCAATCAGCGAGCCCACCAGGCTCGGCAGCAAAGCCTTCAAACGTCCAGTCTACCAGCCAATCGAGCAAATATATCAAGAGAACAGACACACGGCTGCAAATGTAGCCTACCGGTCAGTTGCTTATAGACTCTGGTTGATGCGGGCGGCCAACGTAGGCATATCAATTAGTGAACCGACGAGCCAGTAAAGGATGACGACAGGCAGAAACTTTACTCCTCGTGACCTCATCGACACAACCTCACCGACTCACATTCATGCACTGATCCCAGATCACAGCTAAGCCCTTAATGACCGTTTGTCACTGAGCCCGTGACATCACTCTGAACTTTTAGGATGAGGACGGCACGTCCTGTGGTGTGTGTGTGTGTGTGTGTGTGTGTGTGTGTGTCCCAGAGCAACCATTTTCACTGAGTCTCGTCCAAGTTTTGTGTTCAGACTTTTTGACTCTGGATCTCAGAGCGGCTGTTACTATAGAGTTTAACACATTTAAATTGCAAAATAGAGAAACGCAGAAAGCGCTTGTCTGATATTTCACGCTTTTATTCAAACAGCAGTGAGCGGAATGGAAAAAGATGGAGACGCAGAGGGGGCGGCTGCTCACTGCTTGTGGCAGAAGGGTAGTGAGGGAGTGAGGGAGTGAGGGAGGAGGGGTATAAAGACAATTTCCTCTCTGCTCTTATTGCTCTGACTGTCTGCCGCCTACTGCCTTCATGGAGGTCCCTAATTGAGATCACTTGTACTTAAAAATAGGAACAAAAAGGAACTTCTGTGGGCTGGGAGAAGGAGAGGAGAAAATAAAGCAGTAATATGTGACGAAGGCTGCCATTAAAGAGTACCAATGATAGATCTGAGCGAGTGGGGCAAAGAGCTGAGAACGCTTTCTGTGCCTGCCAGGGAACCTTCAGATGTTGATGTGTCACACACCACCTGCTGTCAAAGCGCTAAAAGTGTACATGCATAAGAAACGTATTTGTAGGTTTGTGTGTGTGGTGGCTCTTTGATGAGGGAGGGTGACAGTGCCCGGGGCTAAGGCCAGAAAAGTGCCAAAAGGGGGGAGTTTGGTTTTTCCACTTTTGTATGCAACTGTGTGTATATTACAGTATTTTACTTTTTTTTTTACCCTGAAGCAACAAAATCTCTATGCTGTCAGACATATGTGGCCGCCCCACTCTACGCAGCTTTTGTGTCATTAGCTGTGCTTCTTTTAGTCCTTCACTTTAATTCAAGTGTTCCACCAATCACGGTGTCCCCTGAGCAGCTTTTCCCAGACTTGGTCCCCGAGTGTCCCTAAGGCGTGCTGCTTTTCTCTCCAAAACATCTATCACTCAATCAGCTCCGATCATGCCATTAATCAAACAAAGAACTCTCCTCCTTGGAGACTAGTTTGAAGGATTGGTTTGAAGGAAACGCAGCGTATCCAGGAGTGGTACCGCACCACGGCTGGGAACAGGAACCCTGTAAAGAGCGTTTTTCTTGGACTGAGACCCTCTGTAGGTGCTAAAGACAATACAGACACTCGGGCTAGGCCAACATTCCACTTTACACTTTTCCCTTCCTCTGTGTATTTCACTGGTCTACTTCCCCTCTGCAAACTAGCCGGCTAGTATCAAAATATTTATAGTACATCTGCAAGACATGCTGTTCTCATGTATCCAGGACCGTTAAGCCCTGTGTTCATTATGCGAGGTAAAACTAATACCAGATTTATAGAGGGAGATTTCTCTCTGTTCTGCCTGTCCGTGCAGTGCGATTGAGGATGATTTATGTGAGGTAAGGAGGCTCAGGCGAAATAGATAGTGTGACTACACAGCGAGAGGCAGTGGCCCAGACTAGCACTCACAGGGGGGCTATCGGCTGTCACTTAACCGTTTCAACCGCTCCTGTTTTGAGACTGAAAGAAGGTAAGGAAGGACAGCGAGGGAATGGACGGAGGAAGAAGGACGAGAATATAGCGTATGTTTGTGTATCATGCATGGAGACAGGGGTGGAGGAATGCCCAGGTGCACTCGGTCCAAATCAATGTGAGGGGCTGTAGAAGAGAGCCAGATGGAGGGAAAAAAAAGTCTGTCATGGATGCTCAATTGCACACAGACATAAACATTTAACCAAAGACAGAGTAAACCCACGCCTGGAAATATACCATATACATTTTTTTTTTACGTGGAGCATTTAAATGTATTAAATATACTACAGTATGTGCTTTTCTTGGCCGTCAGCGTGGAATGGGTATCCTGAATGGTTTTAACTGCAAGTGAAAACAAATTTTTCGTTATGTCTCCGTTTCTGGGGAGTAATCAACATCAATACTGTCAGTCAGTCAGTCAGTAAGTCAAGTGAATATGTCCAGCACTGAGACAACAGCCAATCAGATAAACAGGAAATAAAAAAAACAGTGCTGGGCAGGCATCGCAAGAAGCCACAGAACTGGGCGTGCTTCAAGAAACAGCACTCCACTTCCGAGTGTTTGGACCTTGCTCTGTTCTTCTTTTTTTCTGATCTCTCGCTGGTCGCGCTCCAAGACACTGAGACTGAACTCTACAACCTGGAGCCGTATACACACTAGACTGAATTCCAAACCATTCAGATGTCAAAATGGCCTCAAGAAACTTCTGAGAGGCTTCACATGTAGCAGCTGATGCACGGTGTCATGAAAGAGTTAAAGAATTAAGTTCAGAGCGTGTCATGGCTGATGCAGCTCACTCAGCGATGGCCCTTTGCCTAAAACCTTTTGCCTGAAGCCTATAATTACATAGTGCCTACAAGGCTACTGGTCAGAAATGAGTCACAACAATGTGGGGGTGTAGAGGAGAGAAAAGAGATGGATGGATGGAGCTCACTTTCATAGGTTCCAGCCTAAGATATCCACAGACAAAATCACTTCCAGTCATCTTAGGAAGACGCTTTAATGGAAAAAAACATGGACATTTAGAGGACAATATACAAACATAAAGATAAATGATTACACACCTATGACCCTGCATTTTCCACACACTCACTATTTGCTGGTTATTCCAGGACAGGAGAGGACTGTTTCATACTGTGTACTCTCAGTCCCTAGCCGAGACCTGGATGACGCCAGCTTGACAGCGCCTCTTAACCAGTCGGGAAGGCTCCTCGTGCTGGGTCCCATGGGGAACATCAATTCTGTTGTGAAACACTGTCCCTCAAATACAATCTAATCTGTGGTGTTGCATTATAGCAAAGTAGAGAATTTGAACGTCATACACATAAAAAAACTCCTCTCTGGCAACAGGGTTGTTGGGATGTGGTCTCGAGCTGACAATTAAATTGTCCGCCTGGAATATAGTGTCACTCTGGAAGCACGAGATTTATAGCAAATAATTTCACGAGAACTGATCATCTTAAATGTTTTAACTGGGTTTTATGGCACCATAGATCACTCTAATATGTTCTGGTGTCCCCCAGGAGACTGGAAACTGTTCCCAGTAGTTGCAGAACTCATTTACAGGCAATTAAAAAAGCTCTAAACAATCCAACCTCCCTCTCACTGAACTAATGTTAAAAAATACTTGGACTAATTAGCTTCTTTTCTGCAAATGAAGAGAGAATCTGACCTCTGGACGAGCCACTGAACATCACACTTCTTCTGGAAAAGCTTCCAATCATAAAACAGGTACACATGGGTTAAAAGCTATAAACATTAAACTTGTGTTTACATCGCGAGGCATTCTTTTTCATCAGTAATCACCTCACACTGTGAGCCTGATGATTGGGTAATATTTATGATGGGCCCTCGGGGTGTGCTTCCCTCGCAGTCTCTCTCTCTTCTGTCTATAAAATCTTTTACCCTTTGCTCAACTGCAGTGCAGACAAGGTCCCATTAGGAGCTGATTGTATATGTGCTTTTTAACTGCGCCTCTATAGCAGCTTTAATGTGCACAGGTCATGTGCATATGTGCGCCTATGCATGTGATGTGGGTGTGTACGTACAGTACATATGCGAATGTGTGTGTGCAGCAGTAAAGGAGCTGGCTCTCAGACTTTGGTTAACCAGACTATAATTTGGAGGCCCGGTGAAGACTCCCAGCAGCCTCTCACTGTTTGTTTACCAGAGAGACCAACTCTACTGTTTCTGCTGCATCTGCAGCGCCCGCTAGGAAAAGGGTGTGTGCATCTGTCTGGTCGAGTGTGTATGAGTGCGTATGACTATATAATGTATGTGTAGGTGTAATCACGTCAGTAATGCACTGTGTATATTTGACATTTTGTACCGTTTCCATGACACATTTCTATCATTAAGCACGTGCACAGTCTAATTAGCTTTTTAAGGAAGCGGTGCAAAAAAAAAGAATCCTCGCTCTTTTATTATGCTCATGCATCTTTAAACAACAGCAAATCAAGCCTATAATATAAACACACCGCTCTTCCGATGCTGAAATGGTAGCTTTGTCATAAATAAAAAAACAGAAACTTCACAGAGACACCCTAACATTTGTGTTTGTCAGCAAAAAAATTTTGTTTGTGCCAAGTGTAATTCTCCCGAGACTAAACTGCACGCTTTCCGTCCCAACTGAGTTTTTTTTTCTTTCTTCACCAGTTCTCCTCCCAAGCAGGAATTAGAAGAAAACAATGCAATTCAAAAGACCAGAGCTCGCAGCCTGTCATTTAGCTGTAACTTTGAATTGCCTCTGCTCTGCGTGAGCTGTTTTTCTTCACACACACACACACACACACAGAATTGTTGCAGCATCCTAAAATTCCACCATGAAAGAGGAAGAAAGACAGAGGAGGAGGAGAGGAAATTTCAAAATGACTCTAATAAAATATTCCTGCTCCTCTGGGATCCTCCTTTGCTCATTCAGCATCAGGAGATGTGAAGCGGAAAAGGCCTGTTATTGGTCCCCATCCAAAAAGGCAGACAAGAGAGAAAAGAGGAAGAGAGAGAGAGAGAGAGAGAGACCTATTTCCTTTGGGGAAAAACAATAGAAAATAGAATGAAGAGCGCAACAGTTGACAGAAAACTTTTGACTGCGACAACACAATGAACTACAGATGACTGTAAGGGGGCAGCTGTCTGGATGAGTGACAGGATTCAGCTCCAGCCTGGAAGCCTGCTCCGCTGACGATCAGACACTATGTATATGTGTAGACTTTGATCAACGCAGCGCTCACTGTCAGAGCAGTGTAACTCAACTCAACTCAGTGTGTGTGTGTGTGTGTGTGTGTGGAAACTGGAACATTTTTGGGGACGAACATAAAACGCAAGGGCGACAACTTCTCAAACGATGTGTGTCACACAGACACAGGAGTGAGCTTTAAAACTAACTCAAATGTAATGCTGGCGTTTTCTCTTTTTTTTTGTACATTTTCAATACTGAAGTATTTGTCTGTTTTTCTAAAAACAGCACAAGCAGGCAAATATAAAAAGTATAGCAGGTATAACTTTATATTAACCCTTTGTTTAAACTATATAAACCAATGAGTGGGATTTAACGTAGAGGTTGAGATGTACATGCACATATAAAGACATTTTTAAGTATTTTTATGTACTTGTCAACACCTATTACTCCTTATTAGAATAAAATATTTAGTTATTTCTAAGGTAAACAAACTAATCTTAATCCTCTGTGCATAGTTTAATGGCTTTGTGGTACTTCCTCAACTTCAGTTTAACCAGATTATAATTGTTGTAAGTAGTCCATATATTCACAGATGGTCTCCTCTTGTCTGGTCGTGTATACATATGAGCAGGTTATAACTGTTTACATGCTGCCCATTCATGCTAAGTGTGGGGTTAAAGTGAAGATGTATGACATAACTTCAATTTTTTTTGTTCTTAATGCCAATTTTCTGCATCTTTTCTTCTTTCTTTCTTTCTGTCCCCCCCTCTCTCTCTCTCTCTCTCTCGAGGCCACTTTATAAATGAGAGCTACCATTTCAAGCTCCCCAGAGACTTGTCAATACCAGCTACACACACTATTCAAAGTTCAAAGACTAGCAACCCCCTGCACACACCTACACACACACTCTGCTGGCCCCCTTTGTACCTCTGGGGCATATTTAATTTCAGTTGTATGTGCACTGTATACATGCATGTGCGTGTGTGACGCAGGTGGTACTGCCCCGGAGACTTTGATTATTGCTGTGACCAAAGCATTGCCGCCTCGTCACATTTGTCATCACCCTTTTCCTGAAAGCGTGGGTGGGTTGGGAAGGATGAAGGGAGGACAAAAAGGGAAGGAGAAGGCAGAAGGGAAGGGAAGAAGAGGAAAGAGGAGTGCAGATGAAGGTAAAGGGCCACCCCCGCGGTGCCATATGGGAGGTGGCTTGCCGGAGTCAGTCTTGTGTTGCGATCACTGGATGCGTCACGCGCGCAAACCGATCCTACCTTCTGTATCATATCTCTTCCTCTTTTTCACTTGCACTTTACCCTTTTTCTCGCGTACAGTGTTTCTTTGCGCTCTCTCATTTTCTAACATTCTATTCCTCGCGCTCACATGAAAGAGTAAACGCGCAGCCTCTTTCTTCCACACATGCTCGCAGGCTTCCAAACTTGTCAGACCACCATAAAAGGCTTGAGTGGGCGTAGTCTCAAGTGGGTGGGCACTTTGATTTTCAGGTGTATTTGATCTGTTGTGTTCACACCTCAGTGCTGGCAGGGGGCCCACTGTGTGGGCAGGTAATTTGAGCAAATTAGGAGATGGGGCCTGCGTGTTATTAATGACACCCCATACCCTTCAGTGCACGTCCACCCTATTGTTCCCTCCTCTGCACACACCTTTCTTTTCTTCCGCTCAGAGTCCCCCAATCCCATCTGCACCTCCTGCTCAACACCCACCCTCAGCGCCTCTGAGGGCGATGTGTATGGAATGCATACGTACACAGATACACACGCAGTGCACATGGGACGGACGCAGCAGGAGGAGGGGGGGATTGGTTCCAGGTGCCTGTTTGAGTGAGAGCATAAATCAAGCAGACAGATCTTTTTGTCACAGACACCTTTAACACACACACACACACACAGTACTGTAATTGCGTTTGCATAGTAGTAACTGCAAATCTCACTGTCACCTTTCCATTATATAGTCGAATACCAAACTGCCATTTAAAAATACAAAGTTCCAACACAAGTGTTGTTTTTTTTGTTTTTTTGTTTTAAATGTGCGCTGACTGATGAGTGATTACAACTTCAGAGAAAGTGAGCACTGATACCAACGTCTGCAGACACGTTGTAACAAGGTGTACTCATCTGCGCAGGCAGCGCCACTGATCTGCTGCCAAGCTATTGATCACAGCCGGAGCTGTGAGTAACTCTTTGTGAGGCACCTTTACTCATCCCATTTTACTGTCTCCTTGAAAATGAAGCACGATTCCAAACATTCCATGTTTAGATGCTCTGAGACACGTTATGTGTTATTATCGTCGTATAAATGATCAGTTTTGCTTCAGAAATGCGGCTAACACGCGCTGCTCTTTTCATGACCTGCTGCTAAGTCGGTTTATATACTCAGGAGTCCCTGCCTAAGTCAGAAGGGATACTGCATTCCTCTAAGATTAAACTAACAAGGGGAAAAACCTTCCCTTTTCTCCATCAAGGGACAGAACAGGTAAGGCCTTGTGCAGATGCTGTGGCCGCGCTCTCACTCACATCGTTACAGGCCTGAATGCAAACATCCAGGAGGCTCAACACTCCATATTTCCCCCTTATAGAAACATGGAAGTGTGGTATAAGCGGCCTTGACTGTTTGACAGGTAAACAATGCTGTCCACGTTCCCCCTGGTCTGAGTTTGCTGTCTCAGCTTTGCTTAAAGTCATCGCCCCAACTTAAATAAAAGTCAAATCTGAATAGTCGAGTGGAAGAGAGAAACGACAATGAGAGCGGAGTGAAAGATGAATATGAATACTGGGCTTCTGTTTCAATTTTCAAAGTGTTAGGTAGTTACTTCCTCTCCGAGGACTTACATCGGATAACGGTAATTCACACAGCATGACGCAACTGAAATGCACGAAGGGCCACAAGATCTCGTTAAATGTGGAAATAGCAAGCTTCACTGGCTATTGCAATGGCATTGAGCTACCTCGTAATTATGGTGCATTCAAAAATCACAGCTATGCAAGGCACGAGTTTGAAGAGCTAAGAAGAATGCACTTATTTTACTCGGACCCCAAAAAAACACGGCAACGCCATCAGACATTTGCATTTAGAGAAAAAGTTTGGTCAAAAGGCACAAATAGGTTTTATTGCTCTCCTGAGAAGATTGTATTTGAGTGTTTTATCAACACTTTATACAGGCAGAAACCTAGAGTAAGCACAGTCAGCTGGCAGGTTGCCTTTTCATAACAATGTAATTAGCCCCACAGCTACTGAATATGAGGATAAAGCCAGCGATAATACACAGTGTCAGTGAGTATTTACACTCAACTCTGCGTTTGTTGTTGCAGTCTCCGTATCACAGGAGTCAGTCTCTCCTGGCATGTTTCAATAAGTCCTCGCGGCTTCATTTGGAAGCAGAAGCAGATATTGTCAGTCGTAGAGAGGCAATGAGGTTTGCCAGTTGATACTAGATTAAAATAATAATAAAAAGCAGTCAGTCAGGGTTAAATCTCTGAACAATGCCACATTACTGATGGGATAGTTTAATCCCCATCTTTGATATATAACGCTTCAAAAAGTGCACAAAAAAAAACCTCACGTAACTTTCTACACAACTTTCACATCCTCAGCAGTGGGAAAACGTATTTCAGGTCGTTAAACTCACAGGTTCTAGTTGTCTCTCACGACACTCTCATTTAGACCTTAATAGCTACCTCCAGCCTATTTAGAGCCATAATCAACCCACCGTTCACTCTCACCACACTTTGAGTGAAAATACAGAGCAATTAATCTATCTTTGATTAAACACTGATCATATTAACACTCTGTGCCTCCCTGATTACTCCAAGGAATTATGTGCACTAATAAGTCCTAATAGCTGGTGCGGCTCGCAAAAACACACAGCGCCATTTTACTCCATCAGTACGACCCTGCTGGGATTAAATAACATGTTTGCCTCAGAGGTACAATTAAGCATCGCTAAATAGAGTTCCTTTGAGCCCGGAGTTAAGGGAAGAGTCTTCTCAGCACAGTAGCAGCCAGTGAAGCGCTACGATTTTTTCCCCCCCCCTGGCTTTTTCAAATTACCTATTGATGAGTGGGCTTCACGTCTCTCTCCTGGCTGTGGGGGGAGAAGGGGAGGATGTCTGGTTGACTTTTAAGATGTCTCCAAGAAGCAGGCCTGTGGTTAGATCTAAGGCAACACTTATGCAACAGAAGCTGCCTTTCTCAAATACATATACGGTTTCCCTGCAAATTATCGGAGATTTTCTTTGGGGAAAGTTTTCCGCCCCGGGTTTCTAGATATTTACCCACATCAACCCGCTATCCTTTTGATCGTGTTGATTCGGGTCCGTCTGTGTAAGCACTTTTTTTTTTTTACTCTACTACTACACAACTTTACTGAACGATAATTGCTCCCATGACTTAATTGTCTATATGTAATTAAGTTTGTAATAGAGAAAAGAGGCACTTAAAAGTTCCCCAGAGAGCCATGGTGGTTGAGTGGGTGCCACACATGTTGGAGATTATTTCTCTCTCCACAGCTGATGTGCCAGTATGAGCAGTTACAAAAATGGATTTGAGGTAGTTAAATGAAAATTGCTTGATGTAAATGCCAAGGCAAATTTTAATGAGAGCCCTTTGGAATATTTGCCCGCTCCCTCAAGTCAGCTCATCGTTGGTAATGTGCACTCAGCCCTAAATTAAAAATGTCCTTCAGAAGGCAATTGAGTAATGTGTATGTAACTAACTAACAAAACAATATTTTGTAACCCGTGTCCTCACTTAACTAGCCGATGCCAGACAAACAGATCCAGAACAAACATTAGGAAATATTGTATAAAAAGTGTCTCATGGTTTTTTAGAGTAAACGATGTAATTAAAAGTCTGTGTTACAATATTTTACTTTAATGACCACTCAAACTCAGCTTCTGAAATTCACACCCCTGTTTGTCTGATCAAATAAATGACAATTTTATTTCTAATTTCTACTCGTCTTCACGCAGTGCAGCACGCTACATTTATTTATTTTAAATTAGAAATTCAACAGAAAGCGCTGGAGGTCTTGCAAAATCGCATTACGGAGTTGAGGGGACTTTTTGTGGTTTACACTGACAGATTTATTACACGAGCGGGGGCAGCATCAGTGGGCCGCACCTCACGATCAATCAACAATATTTAATAGGAGAATTGATCAGTGATTATCCCCCTCTAATGCCTTTCCACCTGAACATGTGCACACATCTGCTCCTCTCTCTCTCTCTCTGCCACTACTACAGTATATGCTTTCAATTTCCTGCTGCGCTGTTCCTGTCCTCTCCTGCGCTCCGACCCCGGAGACACAGCGAGGGGTCAGGGGGTTAACATGGTAATAGGTGGTGGTGATTGGTAGAAGACGCTCACTCTCTCCCAGCTTTCAGAGCGCATTAAGAGCCACCCTGCTTCTGTGTGGAGCAGGAGCCCAGCACAGCTGTGTCTGACCACGGAGTGACTTCTTAAAAACATCTTTTATAAATCTGAATTGGACAGTGAAGTGGGAGTCTGTGGACCGGAGCGAAGGAAGAGAGACAGAGGGGGGAGAGAAGGAGGGGTGGAGGTCTACTGAACCCAGCCTATTTCTTGTGTCGCACTGCGATGAAAATGTTTGTTTCAATTTGACTATTCTGGCAAACTTGAAACATCATTGATTTAACTCATTAAATTAGACAGTGTGAAGAAGCTGGGACAGTAAAAAGAAAAGAAAACAAAAAAACCTGCGTCCCAAGGTTTGCAAATCAGTCTTCAAGGGTAATTAAAAATCTGAAGTTGATGAATGCCACTTGAATTTTTTTTGACTTGCTTCCTTGAATTGAATTTAAGACTGAGCAAATTAGGTATAAATAAATATTAAGAATGAATCATTTGAGCAGCATACTTGTGTAATTCTTGTGTAATATGAAGATTTTCAATTGAAAGAAAATGTGCTTCAGATGAATTTTTGATGCATGCATATACAGATCAGAAAAAAATATTATTCTTTCTTAGTTAAGTAATTTGCAGAAAGCAGTAAATAGGGATAATGTGGGGGGGTTACGAGTTCAAATTAATTACTACAGTGCCTGAATTCTAAATTCACGTTATGGAAGTTGACATGGAGCAACTTCTTGTTCAAATTTATGTCTGTTGAGTAAAAGCTCCCCGGAGGCTGCGGAAATTGATGCTGATTAATTAATGACAGCAGTACGACTACACAATTTCAGGAAGCCATTACAGACCTTTCTTGGCAAACTAATCAATATGTCTTCCCTACACATTACAGAGACACCCAACACACACGATACAGTAATCCCCACATCTTGTTTCAATGCTCAACTGTAAACCCTCTTGTGCAACGTCTGTTTACGTTTGTCAAAAATATCATCCGTGCTTTTGTTTTTGGTTCTGCAATGGCACTGCTTTGTAAATCTAAGGGTATTTTGCACAAACATGTCATCTCCCTCTTTCAGAAATATTTATAAACATTACATTGAGTAAATACCGGAATATCTAAATGCGGAGGGAGAGGGTGTTTGTGCACCACAAAAAACTGTGATGGTAGCTGGGTCTTTCCTCTACCACAAAAGCCGGGACCCTGAGAGCATGGGTCTTCGTTCCCCTTCACTCATGTGGACCCAAAATCCTTCAATCAGATCCAACAACCTTACCCACAAATACTCAACCCTCTATGCAGACCTCAACGCCTGACCCCAAGTCCTCCCCATGACCCAAGCCCTTAACCCAAATCCAGACCCAGCAGAGTCCAGTGAAGCAGTACTCACCCCAGAAGAAGTTTTGTTGACATGGTGTCACTGTGCTGAAAAGGCTGTTAGATGCCATAGCTGCCTCTGGTTGCAGCAAGCCCCACTTTTGTTCCTCTGTGGTTTCCGTGACCCTTGACACGTCCTAAACCAAGAGCACGAAGCATGTCATGAAGAAAAAAATGGAAAAGCCATCCACAAGACATGCTTTTACATATCAACTATTTGGATGACCACAAGTAACAACCAGGTCTGGTTTTATAGAGAAAAAAAATGTGCAGAGGCAAATATCGCCTTTGTGGATAGATCAGATGGTGTCGGACTTGCTTGCTTGGCGAGTGTGGTTGGAACGTACTTACTCGCTTAGCGCCGTCCTTGTGACTGGTGCTGGCCTGCGACGATTAACCATTTACACTCCAGGTCGCCCTCAAACACCAACCCCGAGCCGCACGTCTGTGGTTCTGTGGTTGTTTGGGAGGCGAGCAGAGCCCTCACACAACCCAAAAGGCACCAGCTTTAAAACTCGTCTCTTTCCTGCCCTCCATGTGCCGTCACTGGAGAGCCTGGGTCACATGCCCGCTGACGTCATCACGGCTCAGCAGTTGAGTGGGACAGCCTACCGCTGTGGCTTTCTTCCGTCTCCTCTCGTCTCTGTGGATTTTTTTTTTCTCTCTCTGGCTCCCCTCCTTCTCTGTTGCGCGTGGATCGGCAGCGTTTCCAAGCTCTCTGGGGGATCAGGGTCTGACGCTCCCATGAGTCAGGAGGCTTCAGTGGGGGCAGCTTGTTCAACCGCCCATGCCTCCTCAGCATATGGGCAACAGCGCTCTCTCTTCACTCTTTCATCCCCCTCCCTTTTCCTCTGTCAATGGCTGTCTCTCTGACTCTGCTGCTCCTTCCCTCAACTCCTATAACAGGCTGCTGTGCTGCTTCTGTCTGCCTCTGAGCAGGGAGAGCCGAGCTTGGTAAGATTTGAGGGTGTGAGTGAGGAACGAGTGGCTGGCTGGCTGGCGGTGTGAGACTGGGTGTGTACATGTGTATGAATGTGTGCAGCAGAGAGAATGGGGGAAGAGAGACAGAGCGGTGTGTGTGTGTTTATGTGTGTGTGTGCGTGAGTGTGAAGAGACAGCGGAGGTGGTGTGAAAGCAGCTTATTTACAGAAGGGTGTCTCTAGAGAGTCGCTGTCACCTTTTGCAGCCTGAACGTGTTCCCTGTCTGTCGTCTCACACCCTTTAACCTGTTGTGTCACAGACAGTATAGTGTTATTACCTTGTCTGTGCTTGTGCATGTATGCATGTAAGCTCGTACCACGCTCGAAATGTTTCTCATCTGTGTGGGAGATTCCTGCAGGAGACCGTAAATCAAGGTCACCTGTTGCCTCGGTGGAAAAAAAAGAAAAGAAAAGACGCCTCCTCACGATCTCGCACGGGGAATCACACACCGTTGAGCAGACACCCCGGCAAGACAACACACAATAATGATGAATCATCACACTTCACACACACTCACAAAAACAACGATTCCCACGCTTGCCCTGTGGGTGCACGGCTTTAAGTCCCAGCACAATGTCACGCCTCGTCTTTGATCAGTGATCACAGGTCTGTGCTGCAGCAGATCCAGAGGCAGATTAGCACCGAAGAAGAAGGAGAAGACAGTGAGGATTGCAGCTGTAGTTACACGGGCTCACAAATATTCAAGTACATACATTTGATTGGTATCATCTTGATACCAGTCAGAGGGAAAGCATGATGAAGTTGATGATGAAGAGCAGTCGTGTTGTTGCCAGAAACTGACTCTGAATCAGTAACTTGCATAAATCTATTACTATTGTATAAAGCTATTACTATTTCACCTGCACATCATGGCATTTAGACATAAAGGTATAGTGTTGCTTTCATTGCTTTTGTGATTTGACCAGAATTTCTGTTGTGTTTTTCTCTCGCAGATGTGAAAATTACACATTTCAGCAGCACATTTTTCTTGGAGGAGATTTCTCCAATCACTTTAGATAACACACACGCACAGTCTGTTACTGTGAATAGTTTGAAAAACGTCTAACTGAAAACTGTTCACAGTGTTGTTACAGATTTTATTTTTTATTTTCAACACCACAAAACAATTTACTATCACCTGTGTTGTATTAGACGAGTGCAGATATCTGGGAGACACACACACGTTTGTTGAAACATGGTCGAATAAAAGCGAAAGCCTTTTGGCAGGTTTGAATCCCTGAAGAGTTAAGTGAAGAAAATACGTTTTGTGTAATTTGATGCAGTTGTGAAAGGGATCAATAATAAAAGTAGGACACTGGGAGTATTTTAGACATAAAGTCAATGTAACAATTCACAATTTATAGTTTTCTTATTGTAACCCTCAAGTTCAAGAGAAATCAGTCTACAATAATGATGCAAACTCTTAGGCTGAATAAATAAAATATTAATAATAATCAAGAAAGCACAAACAAGCTAAAACTGCTGCCGTGTTAATCTGTGTTAATGCAAAAATTTCAAATCTTGATAAACTTAATATAGCATCAGGAAAAACAGTTCACAAAAATGTATGTCACAACAATCACATATTTGCCTGCACAACAGCATTTCCACCAGTCTCCTCCTCCCATATTTTTGTGCAGTGAAACATTTTCCTTGGCCCGGTGCTTTGTAAATATTTGCTGTCTAAAACAAGAACATGCCTCTTGAGTTGCTGCACATGCTACAGAATCCTTAGGGAAGGGCGATTTAAGATCCCGTACACACACTCTGAATATTGCAGAAGGCACACACAACCTGAGTTCTTTCAGACATTTAACCAGTCACAGCACCCATGCAGTTTACCTTCAGAAAATGACACATTTAAAACTATATTCGGCAGTAATCTTCCTTTAATAATTTTTTAGATTTAAATGTTTTGGATTATCAGACCGATGGCAAAGTCATACTGTACATAGGGATTAGTCTGGGACTTGGTACTAAGTCTTTTCAAAATAACTTTTAAAGTTATGTATAAACATTGGTAAGTTTAATGCAGATGGATGTTTCCCTGTCAGAAGAATTAAACTTCAGGAAAGAGTGTAGCACCGCAGTGAGTTCTGCTGAGCCACAGTGAATTACACGCAGTATGATGGGAGTTTAATTTGCACATCGTGATTGAATCTGAAACATGGAATGAGAAATAAAACATAAATGTCAGACCCGAATCCTATGGCAGGAAACATCACCTCTTGGGTGGCATGGCATTTGATAAACAAAAATCTCAACTATGATGATGTTGTAGTCTCGGATATCTCTGCTCGGGTTCTTTAAGAGCTGCAAAGATTTTAACTGTACAAGGAATGAGTGATGTTTTCCCCTGATACAGGAACAAAGTTTAGTTTAAGTTGGCCAAATATTGTTTTATTTGCACGACTGTTGGCAGGTCAGCAGTTCACCCACCTTAAGAAAACCATAACAAACCTTTCCCATCACTAAAACTGTGACCACAACCTCCAATCCTGTCTATACGCAAGTCTAAATACCCCAGATCTAATCCATAAAACATGTAAATTTAAGGTTTGGATTTTGCTTCCAAAAGTGTAGAGTTTTTGAGATATTTAGCAAAGGGAAAAAAAAAACATCAGCTCAAACTGCTGTTTATCACGTTTAGCGTAGCATGATCGGAAAGATTTTAGTAATTGTAAGAGGATCAAATTACGATGCTGCAGAGATTTGAATCTGAACGGTAACTGGCGAGCTGTCCTGGCTGTAGGTCATCCTTGTAACAAAAAGATTTTTAACTCAAGGGACTTCCTGGTTAGACGAAGGTTAAGTCAATAAAAAAGAAAACATTATTTTCTGCCGAAGACGAGGAACAACTCACTGCAATTTAAAATCCATCATTAGCAATAACTCAATCATCCGTCCATGTCCCGTTAAAAATCTGGGGGTTCACAAAAGTGTTGTGAATATATTAAAAAAGCAAACAAAGGTTATTAGAGTGAGGTACAGTAATCGAGCAGTGGTGCAAGTTCTATACAACATTTCATGAACAGAAAAAAAAAATCACTTGAGGAGGGAGTGGGTACCGCCAGCTTAGAGCGGCCTTAATTTTGCTGTAGAGACAATTTTGTAATATATGTCTTCACTGTCAAAAAAAAGTTTTTATGTGAAGGTAATGATGTTAAAAGCTGGAATATGATGTGGAATATAATATTTCATTCATTACAGCCGCTCCACCGGTGGCCATATACTTGCTCTATAGTTATGTGTGCGTTTGTGTGTGTTTGCGCGCGTGTGTGTGTGTGTGTGTGTGTGGAGCTGAAGAGCTTGGCCGTACTGAGCTCTGGCCAAGGTCTGCCCTGAGGACTGTGGTCGATCGCCCACCCTGCCAGACACTTTCTCTCTCTCTACCACTCAGGACCACACACCTTCAAATGGACTCACTTTGTTATCACAAGCTCTTAGACAAACATAATAGAGGTATCATGTGTTGGAACACGCTTAGAATTATACATGCTATTAACACAGCGTGCGCGTGCGTGCGTGCGTGCGTGTGTGTGTGTGATACGGTGCGGCTGGATACAACACGTCGATTCCTCGACTTTGTCACAGTAGATGAAGTTTTGCTGTGGACTGTTTTCACAGTAAGTTATTTATTGCAACAGAATATTTCTGGGAAAATATTGGGGGGGGGACAGTGATACCTAAGATGAGTTAAAATTAACTCAGACTGAGGCTGTGAGGCTGTGTGTATTCGTCTCCGGGCGCAAGCTAAAAATGACGTGACATAATTAGACCGGCGCAGACATTACACACGTGGAGGTATTACAGTATTAGAAAAGGAAGGGCTTATTAATAGCCTTTTTGGCTCATGTTGTGTACTCTTTCTGGCGAGGCATCAGAACAGTCCCGCCAGGCAAACAGGCAGGTACAGTGATTCACTTTAACAGGCGACATCTGTAAAACGCCAAGGTAGTTTACACTGCGGCCGAGCCCGAATTAACGTGCTTTCATTGGAAACAAACACCACCCGCAATCAGCTTCTGTGAGCTGCTGTGCTGCTCGTGTGAGCGTTAATATCTCCTTCCTGAGGTGGGACAGTGACCTGCAGCCAGGCAATGGAGCAAAAGTCACCGGGACGTTTGTTTCTACGCGGTCCAAAACTCATGGAAGTGCAGAAACTTAATCCACAATGTCAAGCGGCCAAGAGGATGTTGATGTTCTACGTGAATTGTTTGGTAAAGTACGATATGGTATAATCTTAATGAAAAGTAGATATTTTTCTTCTGCAGTCCAGCAGTGGGATCTACATCTTCCATTGACTTAAGGCCCTTTCTTGTGGTGTCTGGACAGCTGTTTTTGGAGTCACAGCTTTGAGGGAAAATAAAGACGGCCTTTAAGTAATAAGGGGAAATGTTTAATATCGAATGGCGCGCGCACAACCTAAACACACATTAAAAATAGCTCGCGGAGTTGTGATTACATAAAATTGCAAAAGGGGGGAAAGTCACATCATTGGTGGAGGCTGTGATGAGGAGGCTGTGGCTGACCACTGAGAGACTGAGACATTTCTTTTTTCCCCCATTCCTCATTTTAATCAAGGGCCCGGTCCAGCATAAACAGTGCCTACCTACACTGCAGTTCAAACAGCGAGGCCCGCTGAGACCCAAGCGATGATTTCTAAATGTTCACCGACAAGCTGGTTTAATTTGTGTGCTAAGTAGATGGAGGTGGACTTATATATATCTTTCCTTCTTGGCATACAGTACATACACCACTCGCCCGCTTTTTCTACACCTCTGTGAAACATTATGGCACGTCTCTGTATAAAAACTGGTTCCCCACAACTCCTGGCTGTCTGGTTTATATACGCCATGCTGTGTTAAAGGTGAGGACAGGTCCAGCCACTGAGGCCCGAGCACAGACTTAATAAAGGCGCCTTCATACCGAAGACTCTGCAACCATGACTGAGCAGCTCAATGAAGTCCCTGCTTCTACTGCTATCTCAAATCTGACTCCCTCTCGTCATCCTCAGCCTGTGTCCAGAGAGGTTGGTACAGTATAGTTGTGGCCACTGGAAACCCTGTTATTGTGTGGTCAGTTGTCAACAGCTGAGCCCTCACAACAGCTGCCCGGCCGAGGTCAAAGGAGTTCAAGTCGCCGAAGTGCTTAGTCAGCATTATAATTACAACGCGCTGGTGATACAACGCCACTACGGGGCCGAGAGTCACGTGATGCGCCTGGTCACATGATGACCGTCACTCTGAGCAAATGTCAGAAACAGAAATGACAGTGTGTCATGCACACAGCGAGGGTGAGGAGGAATACGTTAACAGACGCAGTTCATGACTCAGATCCCGGGGTCACGACAGCCAATGGCAACCTGAATGAGCTTTTACATACGCGGCCCATTATGTGTCTCTGAAACTCAGTTTGCTTGCTGTCGAGAACAAAGTGTGACTGATAAAGGCAGACGGCTCACTGGAGAAACAAGCCATTATGAGGAGGAGTTCGGCACTGTGTCGCTGACAATGGGGCAAACAAAAGCCTCTGTTGTCTTCTCCAGCCGGTGGGTTATTTTTTTTTCTGTGGGGCCTTTGTGATGGATAATTGCCCTCCTCACATGATTTCATAATGCTATGACTCTTCTTTCAGTCCCTGTGTAACACAATAACAAGATAAAAAAAAGGGGTATCTAAATCTGAATTTTTGACATTGTTTAGAAGTGGCCGCTTTTCTTCATTGTGGTGTATAATTTTAGAAAGATGTATGAGGAGGACGCTGACTTGAACCAGTCATAATACAGCCTGAAGCAGAGGCAGACAGGCCAGCTCCTCCAGTTCACTGGCTGTATTGTCTTTGGATAATCATTTAAAAGTGCTCTCACAACTGCACCATAGTTTTATGGCTTTATATCTTATTGCTGTCTGAATATCAAATATAAATCAGATGGGTATACTGCAAGTAAACCCAGACTTATACAGAAAAAAATGGTATTTTGGCATGGTTTAGAAAAAAAATAAAAAATCATACTACACCTACATTACATCCAACATTTATAGTGAGTGCCTTTAATTGTACAGTTAATATTTATAATTAATATCAGTTCTGTCAGCACAAAAATACAGCACAGAGCGCTCTGCTGGAACACTGTACAGATCAGTCTGTGTTGCCACCTCAAGGACTGGGTTGAACTGTAAACATATTGTTCCCCACACAAAGTCGTCTGCACATGTACTGTTAACCCTGGGGGCATTGTCTATGAGATGCTCGGTAGGTATGCAATCTTTCCTCTGAGTCAGCAGAGATCAATCCAGGACAAGTCAGCCGAGGAATGTATTTACTCCTCACGGAGAAAACACTTAACTTGAAAAGAAGGGCACCTATCATTTTATAATGTATGCTGGAATTCATCTAATCTGCCGGCATATTGCCACCTAGGAATGTGTATATTACAGATGAACTGGGAGAGGTGGCACCTGTGAAGGTTTTCAAAGAGAACCTGCATTCCTCTATGTGCCGTTAAAGCTTGCATGTAGATTAAATATGCTCATAAAAATATTAGAGGCTCTCTGTGCTTCGGAGAGTACTTTTAGTGAAGTGAAAGCAGGACACTCAGAAAAGCCCAGTTTCCAATGGTGGTGGGTGTTCCATGTTGTTGCACTGGAAATAGAGAAAAAAAATCTTCAATTTGCATGTATATCTGAAATAAATTTAATTAAAGCTTGTGGTTTTTCTGATCAGCAGTTTCTTCAAAAGTGGAAGAAGTGGAGTCTCTCGTTAAATTAAAATCTAATATAAAAATGTCTTGTTAAAAGTAAAAGTCCTACATTAAAAATGACAGCGGAATAAAAGTATCGAGTTATTAAAAGCAAATGACAAGTATTGACTTCAACACTAGCTTTCTTTTTTCTGTTTTTTTTTTTAAATTGTTCCTGCTAAATCTTTAAAACTGCACTAAGAATAGCACAGCACCGTCACAAAATAAGCAAGAATACCTGACACAATCCTCCAGATTTAGTTACTATTATGACTAAATGTTATATTTTCAATGTTACCTCATTAAATCATTGATACACTTTAATGTTATTTAAACTTAACTAGCTGCCTGGCCAAAGTTAAACTCTTAGAAATGTATTCATTAATATAGCTAATATAAACAGCTATTGTTAATTATAATCTTTTACATAATATTAATTTATACAGTTGTAAGTACTTACAAGGGGTCTTTGAAGCTCCAGCAAAAACATTTATATTAAACCAGGTAAACTCATTTATGAAAGCCAAGACATCAGTAGCCATGAAAACTCCACTATAGTCACTTATCTGTTTGCAGTATGACTTTGTTTCACAACAGTGTACAGAATAAGAAACCCTTGGGTACTGTTTCATTGCAAAAGATCTTAACTTCTCCAGAAAAATGAAAGGCGTACAGCAGCCATTAAATGAGGCGTTTAATGTCTCTGTCTTTGAACAGTACACTCACATATTGTTGCCTGCAACACTATTTCACAGATGGTGGTTTTGGGATGTGTATTTGTGAATTACAATGACTCCCTTTTTTGCTCTAAAAACATTCCAGCAGCCTGCAAGATGAAATGCTGGAATCTGAGGCATGATGCTAATTTGAAGACAGAATAAATCTATAAATCTGACTTACTCTTTTGCCCGGGGATATACAGCCATGATAATTACAGGTTGACTTTACAGACATGCAGACATCTCTCATCTGTATTGCTAATGGTATAACCAGCAGGCTGCTACGTGCTTACTCAGTGTCTAGCAGAAGGGGTGAGCAGAGGTAAACTGTAACAATGATATCGTTATAAAGTAAAAATAAGTAGTCTCAAATTGCATGTTGTTATGACAAAGATTTACTTCAGTTTGAAAAAAAAAGAGGATCTGTTTGTGGTAACACTGCACATCAGTTGTAGGACCATCCATTAATTAGCCTATCATTCATAAATGGTCCTGTAATCAGAAATGGTAATGGCATTTGAAGAAATGCAAAGCCAGATGTTGAGTATGTGTCATGGCGTTAGCTGGCAGCCAAAATTAAAACGTATTACTGAATAGTCTACAACACTTTGATTGTTCTTGACAAACAAACAGGCATCCCCCTGCACTGGCAGCGTGACGATCTGAGAAAGATCTGACACAAAACATAACGGATGATCTGGGAGGACAGTGCTGCATCTGGTTGTAGTTACAGCCTTGTTTTGCTGTGTCCTTCAGACTTGGTGCCATAGGCCCTACTGCTCAAGCAAGTAGAGTTCATATGGACACAAAACCAACATGTGGTGCCTGGAAGACTCCCCACAGAGGTCAGCTTCAGGACTCACTGGCCCAGGAGACAATGGATTGGGGCACGGTGAATCGAATCCCTGGTGCAGGCCGTGAACTGAATACTACTAACAACTCAAGACATTAAATTGTCCGTCAGCAAAGTGGGAAACTTTACTGAGCTAGAATTGGAGAGAAAAGTCAAAATGTAGTCGTGCTCAAATTCAATCTGCACTGTGAACAAAATGTTTTTGTTCCTCATGTCTTGTTTTATTTCGCCATGAAGTTCTGTTTTTTCAGCTGACTGGGTGGGCTGGACACGTTCCATATAGGTGTCCAATCAGAGCAGGTGAGCATTCCGTCCAAATCAATCAAACCCACTTGTTCTCCAAAACGTGAGGAATTTCTACGTGCAACGCTAACATGCTGTCTCCGCTGACGACAGTTCCACCCTGGACCGGTCGGCCTTTCTGCCTCTCCTCCTGCATTCACGGGAGTTCATCAGAGGTACTTATATTATTTTTGCGTGGTCAGAGTTTTCCGGGTATTTTTGCGGCCTCCTGTTTGCACACCTGCCGGAATTGTGAAGTTTGTCTTGGGTCATGTGTGTTTACACACCCCAGGCCCCAATGGTGACCCCATCACGCCACCGCCAGGGAGGCCAGCACTTGTGTGTGGCGATTTCCAAAGCGGACAGGCTTGGATAAGGGCCACACTGCCTGTGCTGCCTTTCTGCAGTCTGGCCCCACTCTGGCTGCGCTGGGAGGAGAAAGTTGGGGTGGGGGGGACTTGTTGGCAGGGCCCAGCTATGTTTTGAGAAGCACAGACTTCTGGCAGCATCGCTCAATATGATGGAGAAAAATGTCTTCTGCTAATGAAAGCCAGCAGTGTCTCTCCAATTGGACTACAACCCAAAAGGCATTATGTAACTGAGATACCGTAAACATTTCAAATTTGTCTCTCAACAAATTATCAGTGTTTATTTTTTCCACATTAGATCTGATATTTTTGCAACAGTTTGAAATTGAGGGAACTTCTCTGAATTGAAGCTACAATTCTTTTAAAACCAGCAGCATTTTGTCTGCAATTTCAAGAGGGTACCAGGTCCAGTTTGTTGAGATTCATTTTTTTTTTCCTCAACTATATCAATGAATAGTTAAATAAAAATGATTTAGTTTAAGGTTTCAGGTCAAGGTTAGATGTTTTGTTTGGTAGGACAAAAATCAAGATCCTGGGCTTATCAGAGATGTGCAAATACTGCAAATGCAATAATCAGCGAGTGCTGAATGCCCCTCTTTCACTCCTGTTTTGATAGTGGTGTGTTTGGCCTGAGCCCAAAGCTGCACTACAGTATGTATTAGACAAATATTTATCTTGTTCAAAAATACATGGCTATACTGAGATGGGAATAGGGTAAAATGATTTAATGGTCACACCAGAGAGCCTCCTTAGGTGCCAAAGTTTTGCAGTTTTGGTGGTCTTCTCTCAAAGATCAGACACCCAAAGGGTCGTTGAGGAGACCACGAGATGCCATGATTCAAGACTCACTGAGGGGACATGAAAGTGTATGTAAGATGGAGGGCCTGGATGGCAATTACTGCTCATCAAGGAAAATATCAAAGGGTGACTAAATTGTTGAAAGTCTTGCATATGAAAGATTTACAGTTTTTCCTCACAGTGTCTTCCCTAAAGAGTCTGGGTAGTGGAAGCAAAATTTTTATGTTCACACCGACATCATCAGTGCATAATAAACTATAAGTTCTTCATCGCTGGAGAATATTTTTTTTTCGTACCCTTCTGGGGTTGATTGAAAGTTACATATGAAATGCAGACACATTCAAGCCTGTCCAACATACATATTTGCTGCCGTGTTTACCGAGTGCTGCTCAAGCAAAGTATAGAATACCCATGTGATCTCGGTGAAAAAACAGAAGCAAGACATTAAAGGCAAAATCTGTCTCCATCTTTATTTGGAATTCTAAATCTTCCTGCCACCGACTTTTATGCTGCAGACCAGCAAAGAAAATGTGATTTTCCAGTATATTTAATGAACCAACTTCCACTCAAAATAGATTGAAGGAACATTTCATCCCTAAAGCCGCTTCCTCTGTAAGATTCCTTGCCATATTTGAGAAATGAAGAAATGTCTTGCTCACACATTTCACTCCATTTATCACTGTTAATGTTAACTGTCATAAAGGTAAAAATAATATTTGTCTAGTAGTATTTTTCTCCATGTCATGATATTTGATGAAATGTTCTAAAGTGTCTTTTGTGTTGTTCTTTGAAAAACCAGCCACAGGAACAGATATTTCCAGAAGTCGCGACTTAAGTTACAGCATGAGGGGAATTAATCAATACAACCGAGTTCTGGTTTTTCAATTGAAAATGTATTACCACATTACCACTATACAATTCTAGGTATTAAAGCATTTTAAGTACTTGTAAATGCTATTCATTAACTAATAATGGAAAGTATATCTGTGGTTACTTCGCAGCCAGACAAATGTTTGCACTCCTAAAAATACTCAACACATACATGCACTGTACTTTTTTTTTTTTTTTTAGGAACTTTTAGCTTGTTATTTTTGAACACAAGTTGTGCAAACAGAAACGATGGAGCTGTAATATTGTCATTATTGTACATTATAAGTCAAATATAAATACAGGAAGTGTGTCAGTCATTATTTATACTCAGTTTGCTCTGCAGTATTTGAGACAGGATTATCTGGAAAATTGGGTGACTGGGCTAGTAAATTATTTTGTAGGGGATTATATTTCAGGAGACAATGAGTAATCATGTTAGAACTGTATATTGTACTTGTTCAGTGGATGAATTTGCTCTGTGGTATGGATTTTGACCAATAATAGTCCTCATACATGTAAGGACACCAGTGGCAGTGCATGAAAATGGCACAAAACTGAAACTGAAAACAACTCACAAGAGAGTTTCGACACAAACTCAATTACCCCCATCTTTATTCCCATTAAAACTGTAGTGCATAAATAGGCAACTCTCTGTTACATTTCAAACCACCAAATGAGTTCACACATAATGCTGATTAAGCTCCACACAACTCCCTGTGTTTCTCAGTCAGTATAACAGTGTTGCGATCTCCTATTACCCACACTGCACAGCAGCGCTGCACTAGTAAAGTGAGATGGCTGTAAAAAAGGCTGGCGTATGACTGAAAACACAGAGAAGCACCCAGGAAAACATTCAGAAGGGAATTCTAGTCTTGCGTAATTTTGAAAAAGAATGCTTGTTGCACCCACCCGTCCCTGCACTGCTGCCGTAAACAACCTGACTCTCCCTCAGTCAGGTCTGATAGTATTGCTTCACAGAGCCTGTTTCAAGAGAATGACACAGCCTACAAATGATGTTACATGTCTAGCTGGTCATTTTACTGAATGACAAGCAACAACAATAACAAAAAATATCTTGCACAATTTACATTGACAAATTGATTGGAACATTTTGGTACTAGTTGAAAACTATAAACTATAATACTTCTTTGTTTTCGAGTGTAGGACGTCAAAGGGTTTGGATTATGAGGAGGATCCTGTTTGTAAACAATCCCAGCTGCTTAGCAGCAATGATGAAACATAGTGAACAAAGTCGTAGGAAAGCTGCATTGACTGGATGCAGTTTAGAAACATATCGAATAAACTGCAGAAAATCTAATCAGCAGGCTTCACAATTATCAACCTATAGATTATATATATTGCCAAAGTACATCTGTGTATGGAGCCTATGATTGCAGTTATTCAGGGACCGAGGGACTGCCATGGTTTGAATGGACAAAACTTGCCGTTATTCGCTCATAATAGGAAGTATTACTAGCCAGTTAAGCAAACTTGTTGATTACTTTTAATGCATTCCCGTGTAAGTCAATGCTTTTGTTGAAGAAAAGAAATTGCGTAGCATTTTGATTATCTGCTAACCTTCCTTAAGGGTTCATAACAGGGAGGAAACTTGGGTGGCCTTGATAAATGACATTTGACATTTAGAACTGCTTGCATTCATAACAGTCATTACATCAGTGTTCCCAAATGATGGTTCTTATTTTAATGGGCAGGATTATATGGAAGGCCATGACGTTTATATTGAATCTGTTGCAGCTAATTAGAGTGGAATGGTGGGAAGGAAGGGTCTGCTTATTCACAGGCACAATCTACTCCTCTATATTCCCAAACGTCCTTTTCACTAATGCAACCGCAGTACATTCATGTTGTTTCAGGTACACTTACTCCTCATTTCATTATATTCGTCAAAACCTCAAAATTAATTACGATTAACTGTACATGTCATATAATTCAAGCATAGTCAAATTTGGAAAGACATCATTTATTTTCACTCTTGATGCTTTAGTTTTCCACAATGCAGCAACTTTCTGGGAGTTCAGGTTTCACAGTATCAAGGCTCCAAAAAGTGACATTAACTTTTGTTGTGAGAGCTAAAAACGCCACAGGGGAGCCATCTGAGGCCCAGAGAGAGCTGCTACTATACAGTCTCTAAGCAGCAGCAGTTATCTGTGCTGACCTTCTCTGATGACAGGGACCTACTATTCCCTACAGTATCTCTGCAACATGCAAGTTAATATACCGGATATTCAAACATGACCTCAGTGCAAAATGGTTCTATCAATTCACAGGAGCAAATGTCCCCCCTGTCATTAGAGCAGCTACATCAAACAGACAATATATAAACCATAACTACTGCTTCACAAAGCACAGTTCCATCACATAGCTCACACTTCATGCAAAAACAGGCCTGAAGGGAATTGACTTAATGGTCCCACCCACTCATTTTCTCAGCTGGGGAGAACAGACACAGAGACGCAGATGCTGTGTGTGTGTGTGTAATAGAACTGCATGAATGTGTGCGTGATATATAAGTGACTCATCCCTTTCTAACAAATGCCTTCATTTTAATTTCAATTTACTGTCATGACAGTTGCGAGATAAAATTTCACCAGTGCACATATCACCGCTCACAGAGACACATCAGAAGACACGATGACTACCCACCTATTGAAGGCATGACTGAATCTCAGAGATGCTGCCAAGGGAGGGAGATCCCCCACTAAACAATATGATATCACATAATCCCGCTCCTATTCCCTGAGCAGCCAAGCCCACATAGGCTTTCCACTCAATAGTGACGACTGGGCGCTCTGCTGATGAAAGAGAGCAGAGGCCCATTAAACCTCATCGACTCACTTGAGTAATGTGGAACAGGCACACAGCTGGGGAGTTGGTGAAGGAGACAGATAGACAGATGATAGTCAAACAACTGACAATCAGTTTTTTTTTTGGTTTTTTTTCAACACTGACATTATAAATTATAAATAAATTTTTACATTTTGCATATACACTATATCCTTGGTGTTTGATTTGACATAATAGTATGAGGGGTGGAGTTGTTTAGAGTATGTGACCACCTTACGGATGTACAGTAATCTGACTGGTACAATATTATATCAACTTGTGATCAACTTTGTTGTGTAGTGTGAAACTAGGCCAAAACAGGTGTTAATAGCTGAGAGGCCTCTTGCGGGCCTTTGTGGTCTTACGAGAGACTTTTAATGAAGTGTTATCTTATTGTTCATCACGCTCACAACACAGCTCTTACACTGTACTGACACAAATGTGGTGGAGGCTTCAACTGAAACACTTCTCATTGACTTGACTGGAGCAGCATCAAGTGGGGCAGTCAAACTGCAATGTGGGTCTGTTGCTTTGCTTTGCTGTTGAAGAAGTTGAGAAATGTCACGTTATGCAATCACCAATGGACCCAACAATGGTGGACATCACATCACCGTCACTTTAACAACATTTAACAACTACTGATATGGACTTAAACATGACAGACACTTCCAGCCTCCCAGGGCTTCTTCCAGCACCAAGTGTTGGACCTGCCCACTGCTTAGCGTTAAAAGCAACTTTTATTATTATTATAGTCCATTAAGGTTCTGTATAACAGATTCATGGACTGAACCTGTCATGTATTGAGAACAACTGTATGTAAAGACAAACGATGCCTGAACACTTTTACCCATTAACCACAAATGAAGCCAAAAGTCCCCAAATATGGGGACTAATATTTTATGATGTCGATGTCATTTGGTGCCAGAATGTGCACACTTTAGTGACGGGGGCCAATGACATTGGGCTGCTATAAATACACCTGGCTCACCCTCTTTTGTAGCATCCTGTAAATAATTAAACAAACTCAAAAGAAAAAATAAATATGCTTTTCAATGACATAAGAAATAGTGACGGACACCATCTTTGTAAAACTGCATTTGTTGATGGTGCGTTCACTACCCAACAAAGTTGCTAAAGCAAGGGCGACGTAGAGTCCACTGTGTCCACTGTTCTTGGGTGCATTCGGACTGACAAATACACTGGCAACAGGAAGAACCGCATCGTCCAAGAACTGCATTTAGATGGTGTGGTGTTTGAGCTTAAACTCATAAACATGATTTTATTGGCGTCTATTGCAGAGTATTTGCATAATATGATTTGATTGGCTGGTGCTCACGCTGCCTTTTGGAAAGCACAACATTTCTCAACTTCTGCCGCAAGCAAAGAGATTATCGTGGACCGATTGGCCCCAAAAAGCAGATGAAAAAGAATAGAGATGGGAAGCCTGCTGCATGCTATTCGTGCAAACATACTTTTGGCCAATGCCATGGTTGCCACAGCAACCTGCATACAGATCAAATGAAGGTGAGGGTGGCGTTAGATCAAAGTAAAGTGAAGGTGGTGTCTGTCTGGGCGGAAGCCTGCTGGGTTTGACAGTTTAACTGTAAGGACTACGTGGGATTGCACAAACATACCACTAATCATCAGTTATTTCTCATTGGTAAAGGCAAATAAGAGCCCGCTTTATTTGAGGGGCCACAAACATGATGAAGTCCAGAAAAAGTTCATCTGGATTACAACATTAGGGATTCAGCAGATTTTTTTTCATCAAGTCAAGTCATGATGATTCCAATATTGTCTTAATTAATGCCATGTGCCTTCACGAAGTCAGGCATGAAATACCATTATTACATTTGAATTACTACCATAAACCATTACCTCCACACGTATGACATAATGCAGCCAGCCACCAGGGGACAATCAAGATGTTTTGGCACTTTGGGGGGCTGTCATACATTTCATCTTTAGATGTTGTTAATTGGTCCAATTAATGAGTGGAAAAGAGCTGACTTAAACAAGCTTGGCTAACAAATACATACAATACGTAACTATTCTCCACCAGTTATTTCTTGAAGACTGGGTCGGAAATCGCAGATGGGTCACGAGAGATAGCTTTTTGCTAACACACATAACACGAAGCAGTACTTCATTTATAAAACAGATATCTCGTAGAAATTGACTGTTTAACTGTTGAAAGTAAGTAAAAAACAGCTAAGTTACTGGTGAATGTTGTGAATTGTGTGTAGACAAAGTCATGTGAATGTTCTTATATCAGTGTTTGTGCTATATAAAGCTATCATCACACACAACAGAAGCAACATCTGCTTTTAAAGCTTGAGTCTCTGGTCTCATAAAATCAGAAGCTAATAGCACTGATGCTTTTTCTACAAATACGAGTCATATTAGGTGCTAATTCTAAAATAGTCTAAATATGTCTCAATGTTCATTTGTCTCCAACTTTGTTGAAATGCCATTACTCATTAAAGAATTTGCTCCTTTGTCCATTTCCTCTCCTATGTCTACTATCAACAGTAAATAAATACACGAGATGCAGAAAATAGTACATAGAGTAAAACGCCAAACTTTTTACAACCCCCGCTCTCTAACAAAACTTGAGAAATTACACTAGTTCACCTTTCACTTGTATCAGCTTTATTACAATTCCAAATGTGCAGTACAGAACATCTACTGTGGCTCATTTAAAAGTTGAAAGACTTGTTTCTGCCTGCAGTTTCTCCAACTTCCGGACTATATAGGTCAGGGAAACCTGCCAAAAAGGCTTCCTGCATATTGGGCACACGTGTTATGCCACACATCACTGACTGACATTTGATGTTTTCTGCCTCTCTACTTCCACTCCTCTCATCCCTCCCCCGCATGTTTGGGCTCCTCTCACCTCTCTGCTTTGCTCTCCTCTGCTGCTTTGTGCCTCCCCTCCTTGTCTTCGTATCCTCTTCCCTCAGCTAGTGATTGTGATGGAGAGGTTAATCCGGCCTGCATATGGTTGCCATCCGTGGCAGATCTCTCCAGAATGGTGGATGGACAGTGTAGGCTAATCACAATCTTTGATCTTCTATGAAACCCTCAACTTGCGTGGCTCTGATTTCCCTGCATCGCTGCCACGCTAAAATGAGGAGGCCCTGTTGCTCTGGAAGTCATTTCAGGCTTATTACTTAAGCCTCAACGTATCCCCATTGTCTTTGCGAGCATTGGGAATGACTAGAGGCTGTGCTTCTGTGCAGTCAGCGGTGCGGGTATTTCCTCCAACTGTGCTGAGTTGTAGGCCAACTTTGTGCCTTCTCGCCCTCTTTTCAAGGCGGCCAACTTTTGATGAGAGCTTTAATTTGATGTTGTTAAGGTTGTATGGTTTCAACTTTGCCATTTCTTTGGCTTATAATAGTCGAGGTTTTTTCCCATGTGAACCCAAAGCCTGTTGGGCGAAGTCCTAAAATGGCCTCCAGATTTATTGGTGAGTTTTTTTTTCTTTTTTTCTATCCGAGCCAAGAAAGAACATTACTCAGCAGCAATTACTACAGCAGTTGACAGGGTTGCCACTCGCCACGACCTACGCACATCAGAACGTCAAGATGTGCAGTGATTGAGCTGTACAGTAGTTTTGAAAATGCTCAATTACAGCTTACAGCCTTGGGTTTTGTAACAGTGTCATCTTGGCACAGTTGAAACAGCACACCAGCTGAGCTCAGGTTTGTCACCAGGGCAATCACAGACACCTCAGCAGTAATTGGAGTAAGACTTAGAGAGGGCATCAGTCATGTCCATGTTTCAGTGACTCATGACCCTCTTAGCAGCGCCTGTGCACACGTGCGCACACACACACACAAAACCACACACATGCACACACCTCAGTGCCGCCTGTGCACACATGGAACCAGTCAGTGGACACTGAGCCTGGGCTGGTCTTAAGTAAAATGTAGAGCCTTTGAATGGATGATCTGTTTACAGGGAGAAGAAAGGCAGGCTATCAGATTGCCAGATCTGGAACACATTGATGTTGATGCTGCTCCCATTGTCAGATGAAATTGTTGATCTGTTTGATATACAACAGACGATATACAGGATATTTAAATACTTTGACAGACTACAGGCAGATTCAGACATGTAAGAATGCACTGTATCTACGCGAAATAAGCGCCTGCATGCACATGCTCGATTGCAGGGCTTTAATAGCTGTTTATTTCAAACCAGCACAGCTAATTAAAAGATCCATTGCGAGTCAACATTCAGACCAGAAATACTGCAACAGATAAAATAGAAACAAATATAAATAGAAGCCCAAGAATCTTGGAGCTTTGTTTGACATTATTTGTAGGATATGAAGTTTTTCATCACGATGGATGAAAAACCTTTTGCAGGTTTGTTCCAAGTCAGTTCTCTTTTTCATCTAAAATACTCCCCAAAGGTCAACAAGTACTGGCAGAAACACTCACCCCAGAGAACTAGAAACGGGAGGGATATTTGACGCAGCCAGTGTGTCGGCGTGTGTCAGCTTTTCTATTTGAGCTGGTGTGAGACACACCTTTGTGTGTTGCTGTGAAGCAAATGGATATTTTCCTCAAGGATTTCTCACAGCACAGTTTGTGTGTTCATCAGTCGTTTTCAGTGCGTGGTTGGAAGACAGACTACACTGCAGACAGATCTCTGGTTTAGCTCTGGCTTTGCCTTCTCCCCCTGCTCCTGGCCAAAAGTATGCAGATGAAAGTTCAGAGTGTAACAAAGTGATTATCAGCGGTACAGCATGAATGGCTGAGGTTTGCCGTATTTTCCCTGCTGGGTGGTAACTTAATGGCCATATTAACATTAATTTGATGTTCTTCCATCCTGTCTCTTCAGACTAGCGCTTCATTATAGCAGGGACATTCCTGGCTTTTACAACACAGACGAGAGCTAGTTAGAGGAGAAAACATTTGAAAACACAACAGCGACACGGCAAAGTTTCCCAGGAAATGGGTGGCTGCTCTGTGACTCTTTGTCTTTTCTCTTTTTTTAACCAAACAGAAGCTGTGTTTTATTTTAAAGAGCCGTTTGTGCACATTTTCAACATGAGAAACGCAGACCATATCCTGTTATTGAAGACCCGGGTGTCTTTATTGCCTGGTGAGTCGACAGCAGCGACAGCAGCGCCAGCAGCAGCAGCTGCACACTGCAGTGTCCTTTCGCTGCATGTCATGGTAGCTTGGTGAAGGGGCAGCATGTTTAGTCATACATTAGGGTGAAGGACATTTAAGTGCTACCTGATGTTAGCAGGAGTGCATGTGGACACAGTGGGGTTTTTTAGGCGTGCCTCAGAATGTATGCACAATAATTTTGCCATTTACTGCGGTCTTGTGATGGTGCACTGCCGCTGTTATATTGGTTTGGAATGTACCATTCTATTTTGGAGCGAGCCCACTCAGTGGGTTGTGGGCCACTATGGCCACTGCCCCACTCATGACTTTAACAACAAAGGCCGATGATCAGGCCTAAACCAGCAGATGAAGCTGCCTCTTTGACGCAGGACATTTTTGAGGTGATTGTGTCAACATTTCGACACTGCTACATCCTTTATAAAGAAATGGGACTGACAGAGCGGACACTAAATTTCACCACTGTGTTTTCCCCAGTTCCGTCCAACAAATCACCCTGTTGGGATTTCCAAGGTTTTGTAGTTCGATCCTTAAAAAGCAAGCAACGATGCAAATATGATGACTAATATGATTTTCCCCCCGAACGCATTTGGACCGCAATTTGTTATAAATTAAAGGAATACGTACATCGCAGGAACAATCCTTGTTCTGTGGCTCTCTGTCCCATTCATCTGAGTGAACGGAGCTTGTAATTACAGCGCACAGCAGTTGTGTTTAAATGGCAATACAGTTTGCAGTTTTTCACATAAACTGTCAGAGGCTTGAATCTGAAATGAAGTAAAATAAGCAATATTTCTGTGGAGAGTCCCTGCCAATAGTGTGAACAAAATAACAAGTCCCCATCCAGGCCAACTGCTGTGGCTGCTCTGTTTATTTTTCTGGACAGAGTTCATCGATGGAATTTCAGAATTAACTGACAGACTTAAAAATATTTATTGAAAGGGCACCATAGCAAAAGTGAACATCAGAAAAAAAGAGTCAAAAAGCATCCATCATCGCTGGGGAGTCTACAGTCGTGGTGCAGCTGTCATTTCATTTCCACTCGCGCTAGATTAAATAAAGCACAGGCCTGGAAAAAAAATTGCTCTGAACTCCAGGGTTTCAAGCCCTCTGGCACTCCATTTGACTGACCACTTGTCAAACTGAGAATGAAAAAAAGGTACACTGCAATTACGACTTGCCACAAAACTGAGCAGTTAATAAGGAAAATAAAAAATACATTAGCCATGTTTCATCTAACTGGAGCCCATTTAGCATGGAAACTCTAAACATAGTGTTCAATATTCAAGTTATTAGTCGCCACAGGATGAATATGTCTCTAATTCGATGTATTTGGATTAATGGTTTAATATTGATCCATCATGAGGCATCGGTAATAGTAGCTGCAGTAGTTGCACTCGTGGTATAGTTAAGGTTTAAAACCTCAAAAGCATTTCATATGTGAGCTGGCTTTGATTTGGCACTTGAATGGGGGAATAATGGGAGGCAGACGAGCTGTGGAGTGCAGCCACACAAAGGCACAGTGCCTCTGTTAGGGGTCTGGCAGCCTGGCGGTTTCAGGGCCCTGGGCTTAAGTTGAGACTGAGGGTGAAGCTATGAGACTGGGGTTTCACAGAAGATCGAGAGCTGCATGGGGGTTAGTAATGAGAGGACTGGATGGATGAGGAGAGTCAGAGGCATGTCATCCTCTCCTGCAGCCTGATGACCCTCACCTCATAGATTAGTTCATAGCAGAGGAGGCTTGAGTGGGTGGCTTGAGCAGGGACTGAGGTACTGCGGGGATGGGCAGTGGTGAGATGGGACACGGATGGGGTGGGGCGACTTAGAGTTGTGGTGGCTCCTTTTCTAAACAGTGCTACTAAAAATAGATCCTTCCACTATTTAAGCCTTCAGTCATGAAAGGATGAAAGGGTTTTCTTTTTAAATCAACCCAAGCAAAGCAAATCTTGAATTTTATGCAAGATTTAAGTCTGCTGAATGTATAAAAAGTGGAATCAGGGAATTTTCCACTTCCTCTGCAACAACATAACATTACTAGGAACTAGCTGCTGTGCCTTTAGCATGCTTGAATAGTCAAACAGGAGTTCTAATAAAGAAATAAAAGAATATCTGCAGGGGTTTGAGTGGAATGACGCCGCCTAATACAGCTGCAATAAAGTTAGAATGTCAACTATGGCTGATTTATTTGAAGTGGAATGGAAGTGTTTAATATGAGACACATGGTTTCAATAGATAGCTTACGTTTCAAGCCATGAATTGCAGAAAGATGTAAAATGGCCTGTGCAAGAATTGGTCAGTGATAAGTAGATGATATAACACAGTCACAGAGTGATGCCACGAAAGCTCACTTTAGTTTAAGTTCAGCAAAATCTGAGGCAAGTTAGATCTATTAAAGCTCTGTTCATTTTACACGGAGAATGTTTCAGACAGAAAAGTCACTATGCTTCACTAAACCAAAGAACCTTAAATCTTGCCCTTGCATCTCTCTTCGTTACATCTAAAGAGCGAGACAGGTGCAAACAAATACACAGTGCAGTGCGCTCCAGTGCCTCTCCTCTATACAAGCCGGGATGTACAAATATACCAAGTACCACACCAAATCTACTTATACAGTCTTTGTTCAGTGTCTTGCACTAACACTTGGTGTCTGCACTGCCAAAGAAAAATAAACACAATCATTCAAGACTGGGACCTAAATCTAAAATGCAGTCTGTTACAGAGCGGCGATGCCAAAGTGCAAATCCAAACATTTTAGAGAAAAGTACAAAGTGTTGTGGAGATTAAATGTGCACTTTTAAGGGATTATTTTTGCCCCTTTTATTTTGATTAAATTTGACAAAAACTCAAACCATTTTAGTGCAGACTTCTTCATCGCAGTACCTGTAATTTGTTTATGTTCTTAGGCTGCACAATTTTCTTCATTCATATTTGACTTTATGTCGCAGCCTTCATAATTATATACAGATAAGTATACTTATATTTTCACGAAACAATATTTTTTACCTATATATCATTGTTCCATTGATAAAAATTAAGTGTTTCTAGCAAAAGTCAACATCACGCGCTCTTTTTTTAGCTTCACATTTACACCTGGTTGCTGCATAAATATCCAAAATCATCAACTACTGACTATAAACCTGCTCCACTGGAGTGGATGACAGGCTGAGGGTTGAATGCTGTGTGCAAGGCAGCCTAACGGCACTTCCAGCCTTTGAGCAACTCTCTGGTCACAAATCAGCGTCTCTAACGTCTTCTTCTCACAGTTTAAATGACCAGCCCGACACTAAATCAAACACTTTTTTCTTGCCGCTCAGCATTATGTTGTGGCGCTAAGGCCTCAATTCACAGACTTTTAATGGATGTTTTTTTTTCTGCTTGTTTATGGGCATGGGTGTGTTTTTTTTTTTGTTTTTTTTTTGTGAGTTGTGACAGAAGGATCCAAGACGGGGACGGGGAGAGACGGAGAGCTGTGTGAGAGGGTGGGAGTCCTCAGAAGAAACCATTAAACGCTGACATGGACTTTCCTTAAGGTGCAGAAACGGCCCGTGAGTTTGGAGGCGTTGTTGAGACTACAGAAAAATGCTTTCCTCATTTTTGCTCCGGAGGAACTGACTGATCACCGGCCAGTCTGCTTGCTTTCGAAAGGCCGTTGTCTCTGTAGTTTCCTGATCCGGACCAAAGCCCTTTGTGACTAAACAAATGGAATAAATTACCCAACTGGAATGAATTATAGATTTTCCCCCTAGAAGTTGCTGGCATTTATTATATTACAAATGCCTTTATGTTAGGAACAGAAATTAAATGGGGAAGTCGTAAAACTGCACTCCCAGACTTATGGCAACAGCCTCCATTATTCTGTTAAACAGAAAAGCTCCTCTGGAGGGGTCAAACAATTATCCTCCTGTATATGTTTATATCATTTTGAAGATCTCAGTTATTAGTTCAACCTCATAACCTCACATACGCTTTGCCTTCTGTCAGAGACGACATTTCCTACAGTGTCAGATGGGCTCCAGGCCTAAGCCTTTGAGCTTGGCTACGCTACATCTGCTCTACATATTCATCCCTGGGCCTCTTTAATTCCTGCCCTGCGCCCACACACACACTCTCGCGCGCGCACACACAAACAGAAAACACATACACCTACCTACAAGCACTGTACATGCACACACTTAAGATTGACCACACTTATAAACATTTACTAAGGAAGTGCAAAAAAGTGTTTTTTTACTATGTCAACACTGAGCAAGAATAAGGGTTAGAAATCTTCATGCAAGCGGCTGCTAATAAGCTGTGACAAGCTTGGTTTGGAGCATTTCAAACAGCGTCCACGTCGAAGTTTACTCACAGAATGACAAAAGAACTTAAAACGTGCAAATTCACAGGAAAACCGAGTCCATTCAGGGTGCCCCTACAGGCATCTAGGCGTAATTGACATTATTGCTGACAGATAGATCCGGATCGATAGATAGATAGATAGATAGATAGATAGATAACGTTTTGTATGCCATCCAGCCCTACTCACAAGCCAACTAATATCAAATATGCACAAATATCACAGTATAGTAGATGTGTGCATATTTGCAAACACAAGTGATGCTCACTTCAGTGGAGGAAAATCAGTCATGTTTCCTCCAGCTATTAAAACCCAGTCAAATATTCACTCGTGTGTGGCTTCTGTCTCGGTCACTCTCAGTTTTACTCTTCTTCAAATCCTCCATCACTGTCCTGTGTTAGGTTTCCTGGCTGATGCCTGTGCTCCTGAACTTGTCAGTGTGCAACTGTCAAGCAGCAGTTAGTGTGTGTGTGTGTTCGTGCATGATACAACAGAGTTGTATGCAGGCATTCAGGTGTGGCAGCCAGCGACACACACGCACACACCCATTTATGAGCTTGTTTATCATCAAAACAATTTTGAAGCATTGTTTCAAGTTAAGGGTAATAAATTATGGTCAGTTCAGCCAAAAATAATATCAGACCTGAATTATGATTCATCAAATTCATTTGACTCATTACTCCCTCAGAGTAACACCCTACCTTGACTGAGAACAGATATTTATTGCTTGAAGGAGACACACATTTATGATGTGTTGATGAACACAGCAAATGACTTAACGGCATGGACACAAAGATTGCAGTCGAGTCAGAGACATAATAAGAAAGAGATAAACAACTTGAGAATTCTGATGGATCAGTAGTGCCAAGACTGGTGGTTGAAGGACACATTTCCTGCTTTTTCCCTCATTAAGTTAATTGCCTGATTTATGAAAACCAACTGGAGAACATATTAAACCAACTGAGTTGTTGCTCAGCCTTCCATGTGAAAAACCTTTTAAATCTTATTCTGGGGCAAAGTCACAAACTTTATCAGATTTGACTGATGATTCTTTGGATTTTTTATTTTGCAAGTGCATAAATCTCCATTTATTTAGATAAGAACGTAAAATAACGACCGTACACAGAGAGTCGTACTGTAGTAGCCACAGAGTGAGGAGATATGCCTGTAAGTACTTTGGCAAGGTATGCTACAGCAACATCATAATCAAAGAACAGATAAATGTGTCACAGGCGGTGAAATATTTAAGAGAAGTCTCCAATAGGTCTATTATTTTGACAGTATCTGTTCTCCATATGCACGCTATACCTCAACTCTTTTCGAAAAATTAAAACTAACTTACTATGAGGAGAAGTGAGTCGCTGCACTGTCAATGAGTCCTAAACATATTTAACAAGTAGAGCATAGTGTTTGAGTTATCAGCCTCAACAAGTTCACAGGTTTCAGTCCATTAGGTGTCAAGAAATGCCCCATAATTAAAATAAGCTGTAGAGGCTTCAGGAACAACATGCCTTGATCACACTTCAAAATCACTTTTTTGGCACCTTCAGATTGTGTCCAGATTTTCAACCTGGATAAAAAAAAAAGAAAAAAAAAGAAAAGAAATGCAATTACAGCAAACTGCATCCAAAACCACATTTGGAGGTGATTTGAAATGTGATTCCAATCGGATCTTTAAATTATTTCTCTGTTGGGACGGCCTGGCCTCGGATTTTTAAAGGTTTGACACATAGGGGTGTGAAATCTAGAGTGAAAGTCGCGACGCAGTTACTGAAGCCTACCACGGAAAACTATGCACTTACAAGTTCATGGAATCAGAAAGAACAACACAGATTCTCTCTCCTAAGCTGATTTGAGAAACCGATTGAAGACTCAACAGAAGCTTTGTTGACGTTTAAAAGTCAGTGTCCTCTCGTGATTTTTATGCACTATTTCATTTGCTGTATTGTCAGCAGAGCGCCGCAGGCTGCAGTGAGGAAGTTTTGTTTTTCCTGCGATGGAAAGATAAAGTGCTGTTGGCAATGCCTGGTTCTCATGGTTTGTTAACACGCTTCTAACTACATGCTTAGAAGTTAATTAGCCAAATTTCCTCCGTGTTGTTGTTTTAATTTTTAAGCACTTCTGGATAAAAAAAGGTATAACTTATTCCATATTTGGGTCTAACAAAATCCAGCAAACTGTGAGAAACTCAAATTAAAAAAATCAGTGTCTCCTTCAAATCACGTCTCTTTGTCTCTAAGGTGTCTGACGACTAATCTTTTTTTCTCCCTTGTCTGCTAATCTAGTCTCTGCTACACCCCAATGTTCCCACTGAGTCATATTATTTCCATATTTATGTCAACAGCAGCCCCTCTCTTTGATCTGCTGCCTTGTTCTGAGGCTGATCTTGTTATGGCTTGTTTCTGTAAATACTTTGAACTACTCCGGGATTAGAAGATTGTGGATGCAATGAAAATACAAACAGCTCTTTACACAGATTCATTTATAAGGCCCTTTAAAAGACACACAAAAAAATCATTTGGTAACACTAGATGGAAGTTTACTCTGTAATTGCTGGTAATTGTGGAGCCACTGTTTATGAGTTCTGCAAAGTAAAATTCTCGGTGATTGAATTTGGAGTGTATTTCTGCCACACACAACATTTAGCCTTTGAAATGTGACAGCAATTGGGGTTTGAACTCTAACCATATCTTTTTGTTGATCAATGTTGGTTAAGTGAACAGGATAACACTGATGATCTGAGTGGAACAATGACAATACGGGTTAAAGTCAGACGTTTCCAGGAGCCGCTACATTCGTGCTGGATCGCATCTTAGTTTTGCATTTTCCCTTGCCAACACATGTGAACAAAAATTAAAACAGAGTAGCCTGTAGCTGACGCTGAATGAGAAGTCTTAGTTGTTTGGCTATAAACTTAATGAGAAATACACCAGACGCACACAGACAACAACATTTAAATACTGATTTTCCAAGGAAAAACAGTGGACATGCATGTGTTCCACTATACTAGTCTTGACCTCTAAAAATTTACGGGCAAGCCTGACCCTCAACTTCAATCAAAACAACAGAAAACATGACAAACACAATAATGCAACGGAGCTGATGGATCCTCAAAGAGTTCCAGCTGAGTGGCGGCTATCTACAAAACACACTACACCACACACACCACATCAAAAGTACACATTAAAATACAAATACTCAAAAAAGTATGTCTAACATCAAAGGTTGTGCAACTATTTCAATGTCTGCGTCTATAAACTGATAGACTGCAAATGTATACAATGTGCTTCAAATAAGAGGACGGGTAGAACAGTGTTTCACAAGGTTTTTATACGGGGACCCACTTTTAAAAGACGACAAACTATCGCGACCCAAATCAAATCACACATCTGTGCATCACTCTTCGGAATTCGGAGTAGTAAAATGGAAGGAAGGAAAAGGAAGGAAAAACAACCAATCCTTTCATGTTAAAGAACGCAACACACCTCTGATCAGGATAACGATACCATACCGATATCTCCTATCAATGATTTCGGTTATTCAGTATCAGTGTCGTATCAGCTCATCCCTAAGACAGACACACAGATGGCAACAAAAAACATATCCTCCATGGTGAAGTTTAAGACTTTCACTCAAACCCAAATGTTAAATTGAAAATGGCACGAGAAGAACACAATCAGGAAACTCATAAGGGTTTATCATCGGATCATTTTTGGGGCTGACAAATCTGCTGATGCTTAGATATTTAACGGGACAAGGCAACTCCTAGGCTGCTTTCAGAAGAGATGGAGATTCTCCTGCCAGCTCCCTCGCATAATCTCAGGTTTATATGAAAACACAGTGCGAGACACTTCAGAGGATCCAAAGCGATGAAGGGAGACTAGTGTCCTCCTCCCTTCATCCTTAAGGCCATGTGTCGCCACCTTACCTGAATCCTCAAGAGATTCTCCTGCTATTGTGAGTCAATGTGTTTAAATGATTAAAATGATGAGGGGGAAAAATGTGCAGACAAAATTGAGTGGTACTTTATCTAATACTTGTATAAACGTGACGCTAAAAAGTAAAAAAAAGTAAATCTGCTGCTGTGGCTATACAATAAGTCAGTCATTGGGAATTTTCATGAATTTCTGTATCAAATTTTAAGATAATGAATCCGATATTTCAGTCTGGACCAAAGAACATTCAAACACATTCTTTTGTTTACAAGGTGGGTACATCCTGTTTTGTTTGTTTTTTTGCCATGATAGTCTTACATTTTTGGTCTTGAGTGATTGCAGCTGCCGATCGTAGCCGGCTAAATCGTCCACACGACCGACAGAACAAAGACACCCTGATCCTTTTAAATCACAGACGAAAAATAAGATCTGAAAGCCATTTTTTATATATATATATATATAAAAAAAGGGGGAATGCCTCGTAATGATGGCTGCTTCATATCCTCTTGTAGTTGCTTAGATATGTAAAAGTGTTTCTTCTCTTCTCTCTTTCATGAAAGCCTGTTAACTATTGCACAAGTAGTGACCTCAGCTGTTTCGTGACATTTATTTTCTTGTCGTTTTTTCCCCCGACATTCTCTAATTGGCTTCTGTTTGCATCCTGCTCTCATGTGGTCTCTCTACACTCGGCTTAAATTAATGTACACTCATTTCCTTCTGAGGAAGAAAAAAAGAAGAAGAAGTAAAAACAAGAATCGTGTCAGTTTTTCATCATTGCAAGGTCGCACAAATTATTATCTTTAATTCTGAGGCTGCCATCTTTTGATTTTGGTTACAGCGTGTGGGTGACCTCATCCACTTCATAGCATATTTCATCAGATATTTCCTGTCCTTTTGCCACTTGGTCTGTGGTCTCTTGCCCTTCATCATGTGGTCTCCTGAATTTGACCAAATCACCAAGCTGTGTAAATTGCACATTGGGACAGACAAAAAAGAGTAGGGTATCATTTTGACTACTGTATGCCGTAGCGCAGTACTGAATGGATTAAGTGTATTTAACCATAATAAGGCGAACACACACGCTGCCTGTTCAGTTTGCATGTTTAATCTCCCTCTGAAGTGCCTCCAGTGCTTTGATATTCTAGAGTGTGTATTTTTTTTTCGTCATGACAGCCTGTCAAAACTGCGTCTTCTTTGCTGCTCTTAAAATTAATAATCTTTGAAAATTAACCCTCTTACTCCCGGATAACCTCAGCTTTCTCCAAGTGTCAAAAGTTAAAAGAAATACAAATATTATTTGTTCATTTTCAACGCAGGAAACCCGTTTCATCGTAAAACAAGCCCAGAGAACAAAATGGTGGGCTGAATGCAGAAGCAAACGCTGTAGATGTTTACCACAACAGGCCACAGAAACTAACCGTTTTATAGTATGTGGATGTGAATAAGCCAGATTAACGGATAACTCATAGCCCCAGAGGTTACGCATACATAAGTGTAACCAGCGAACCTTATTGTGTTCTTTAGACATGTGTGACTTTACATTCCAGCGCACTACCCGACGCTTGTAAAGATAGTATAACGACAAACACAGACAGCAACTGGAATAAAAACAAGCCTCCTTAAAAACACGCACGCACACACAAACACACATTTACTGGAAGAGTGACAGAGCATTGCGACGGGAGAAACAACATAGAGAAAAACAAGTGGGCAAAACCACTTGGGGAAAAAACACCCTATATTATCAGGGGTGGAGATCTGCCACAAGCACATTCCTGATTGAATAGTCACTTCATCCAAAGCTATTTCAATATTGGTAAATACTGTAGTATATCCACAGGCTGGGACTGCACTGAACAACACCTCCGGGGCGAGACACTGGGGTTGGATTGTGAGACAGGAGCTGATAGTAAGATAATTGCTGTAGTAGCATTTGAATTATCTGTCTGTCTGTCGCACTGACTTGCACAAACTGAAATAAAAAAAGAAAAAAGATTTATGCATGACTGAGAGAAACCTGTAGCTGTCAGCATAAAAAATAATTTAAGATGTTGGAGTTAGAGAACAAGATTAGAACCACCCGCATATTGTCACGGTAAATTTAAGTGTAGGAAGTTTTGGCCAAGGCCATAAACCACTGTAAACCACTGGGTTTTATTTAATAATTAAACTAATTTACTTAACCAGACAAAAAACATGAATTAAGATACAGACCTGAGAGTTACTTTTCTCATATTTTATAACTTTTATTGGTTACCATGATACTGGCCTAATAACACAAAGACACAAAAGACAGATAGCAAAGCAAACATTAAGCAATGCTTAACCCATGACGTGTGTGTCTAAGCATTGTGTATTTGCAATTCTTGTGCAGCAAAAAGAGCAGTCATTTTGTCAGGCCGAAGAATGTGGCTCTGGAACTGTGCCTGGCCAAAATAGGAGCTGCATGCATTTTTGATTTCACTGAAAAAACACGCTCATTTGAAATAGCAAATTAAAGCATCTGTGACCACACAGTCCAACGTCTCACAGGCAGCAAGACAGAGCATCATTAAGTGGTGATGAGGAGGAGAGAGGATGTGTGCACGGGGGTTAAACGTGGAAAAGAAAAGCATCAGGGAACGAGCGATAGTACGGGTGAAAAGGAAAGGGAGGAAAAGCACAGGAAAAAGAGCAAGAGACCAACACAGTGAGGGGGTGAAAGGTCACGACCCTGACACGTGTAGCTAGTTGAACCTTTAACTTTTAGCAGAGGTCACTGCTACAAGGCTTAGAGGGGAGGCTCTTTATTGTTCTAGGTTACGAGCTCTTCGCCTGCGCTGTTAGAAGCTCCTAAATCACACATGCATGCACACGTGCACAGAAACACACACACACACACACACACACAAACAGAGCAGGTCATTCAGGGCTGCTTGAGGCCAGATATTGGCTGCCTGGCCTGAGCAGATTTTTCCCCTGGTAAAGTCTTTAGACGCCTCAACAGTCTATTCCTAGAAGCTGCAGAAATGGAAAAGACGAAAGCGGGGTTTTATTTCAGCTCATTTTACGATACAAACTAATGTATATGAAAATACCACCTCATAAACCAATAGAGTTACACTGCTCATGCAACTCCTAAATGCATGAGAGCTGCAAAATGCATTTAAATCATAAAGAAAAACATAACTGAATGTAGTTTCTGTGATTATTATGAAGCAAAAATGTTTCGGATCCTTTACTCAAAAACAAGCCTTTGAATATACGTGAGCGACTTACGCGTACTGGTAGTAGTGAAAATGTGAAACTGTGATAAACAATTTCACTGTTTTCTGGTATTTTATAGAATAAATAATTGATTTATTCTGAACAATATGCACAGTGACTCCATAACAAATAACATTATTACAGACAGTTAGAGCCATACACCTGAAAAATTATTTAGAATTAGAATTTCAGAAGAGGGAAGTAACCACATGTACTAACATGGTACTTACACTTCAGACACTTGACATTTTATTTTCTTATAAAAGATTTTACATTAAAAAATGTGCAGTGAGATAAAAAACATGAAGTCACATACTTTAATATTTTAAAGTATGTTTAAGATCACGTTATGTTAGAATACCTTTGTGATGATTTTAATTCCTGTAATATTTATATTCTGAGACTGGGGTTTTAAATCTCCTATCATTGCATTATGCTGTGCATAAGGAAGCTTTAATTTTCTGCAAATGTACTTAATATTTGAATTGAGTTGTTCATAATTGAACTACACGCAGATACTTCAAAACAACTCACTTGACCTTGAGCTCAAACAAACCTCATAAGCAATGTGATGTTCTTGCAGTGTGTGTCATATTCATAGCCTTAAAACCAGATTCAAATCTAATTTGGCCATAATCTGGGTCCGAACAGTAGGTGTTCCTCACTGATTTATTCTAACCTCTGGTAAGTGTCAGTGGGAGAGGTAGCAGAGAAGAGTGTGATGATGATAACCTCAAATGAATTCTCCTCTCTCCACCCTCCTCCACAGTTTATTAGTTTAGGCCAGAGGCCACTTGTAGCCTTGCAGAGTGGACGGTAATTGTGTGCGTGCTCCTTAAGCACCAACCGCAGCAATAATAGACTGAATTATACAATAAATTCCCTCCAGATGTGCTCCCTCCACTCCCACTCACCCACCCACTCCAGCTTGACAGTTTGCACACCCACAATCTGCGCAAGGAGGCCTCCATCCACGCGCGCACATAGCGCGCACTCGTCCAGCCATACACACGCTTACAAATGTACATACACACACGTGGAGGCTTAGTTGCGGTGTTTGCATTGTCAGATTGTTTCCATACTGGTGTTAGCTTGCTGCGTTTCCTCAGCGCTGGTGTAATTACTGGTCGTATTAGCTGATAGTGTTTTCCTAACCTCCTAATAGATGTCCTCCTGCCTCGGAAACCTCACAGAGACTCCATTCAATAATAAGCCGCCGTTCTAATACACATGACCATTAGACGCACAACCAACCACACACGGGCTTAAGGTTAGTCACACACACACATCCTATTTGTTCAGAGCAGGGAAGATGCACAGCTATATATGATGTGGAATTTTCTATAAATGTTTGATTAGAATTATAAATGCGGCGCTTGAAGAAACTGCCGTGAAAGTACATCCTGGGTAAAAACCAGAGCCACCCTCTTTGGGAATCTACCCATCTATTTCTGTCTTATAGGGGAGGCAGTAGAAGAGGAGAATAAGGACAAGAGGAAGAGAGAGGAGGAAACGAGTGGTCAGACTAATTATTATGTACATTTCTGCTAAAATGTGGGTAAGTTTTTCTTGGGGGGGGATATTTCTTCCAAAAATATTTTCATTTCAGACCTTTGTGTACTTCGGCCCACTGTCATAGAAACAGGGTTTCATGTTTTCTTATGGCTAAATATTGCCCAACTTTCAGCCAACATTGTGCTGATGCAGGAAGATGGCGAAGAGAGGGAAAGACACAGAGGACCACCAGTTAGACTGCTAACTGCTTCACTTTCTTCTCCCTCCTCAAGGTTTGCTGATTTGCTTTGCTGCTAAGCCATCAGCATCAGCCTACACAGTGCCACCCAGTGTTCAACTATGGGGCTTTATTTGATGCACAGGGGATTAAATACATAAGTCAACAAAAGGAATTGTGCATTGTAATAACCACAGGCGTAACACATAGAAGTAGTCGTAACAATCAATTACAGGTCAGAATAATACATTCAGCAAGTATTACTCATGCACTAATAAGAAAGTCAATATGGGCAAAAGCCCCAGTGACTAATCCATTCATTTATTAGTGGGTCATTATAATTGATCCATAACATAAACGGCAAAGAAGTTGCTGGGCATAATTGAACTTAGAGTAATATAACTTGCATTAAGTGATTCTATGAAGTGTTTGTAGAGTCCTGATTTATTAAGTATTGACAATTGCTGAAACTACAAATGTAAAAAAGTAAACATAATTGGCTCCCTGTATATTGTGATACTGGATTTACAGATGGATTTTTCTACTATTTTTTCTGCACAAAGAGGGGAGAGACTAAAAGAAAAAGGCAGTAATATTAATAATAATAATAATAATAATAATGTAATAATATAGTACATTTATTTGAGTTCATATGAACAACATTATAATAGTTTCTTGACTAAATAGGAGTTGCCCAACCAAAATTAAAGCGCTCCAAATCAATTATGAGAAGAAAGAAAATAGATGTAAAAGTTTCCTGAAGTTGTTATATTTCATCTACACTGGTGTTATATCCTTATATTATACAATTGTAATACCTATAGGCAGCATTTAATTTTTGTTCATGTTAATTGTTGTTGATTGACGTTTATATAATTCAGTATACTTACTGCACATCACTATACAAACTACAGCCACTATTAATAATCAGAATGTGGCCAAACAACAAGCCCGTTTCATTTATTTTAACTGACAGTGTTACCTGTATTACACTGTCACATGGCGATATTGTGTTTGCCAGGAGAGAAACTGGCTGCACTAATGAATAAAGGCAGAGTAATTTGCTTGCAGACATGTTCCAGAGCAAAGCTCCCGTGGTGCATTGCTCAACCTGCTGTCCCAGGTGGCTTCAATGCTTGAATGCCTCTTTTACCTGCTCCAAACTGCATGGTCTGGAGAAGAAGAAAAAAAGGAAAGGAAAAAAAAAAGAATAATTAAAAGAAAAAAGGAGGAAAAAAAACGTCATAACAGGAAACAGGAACAGGAAAGAGACTTGGCGGACTCTGCAGAGACCAGGTGCAGATACCCCCCTCTGCTCTCTGCCTGGTGCAGGCAGGAGGGTGGCTACTGGTAGCAGAGGTCTTTTCATCACCAAGCTTCTTTATCAAACCCCTGGGTCTAGTTTGTTCTCCTGTTGCTGCTGCTTAGTGGGTTGCCGTTATAAATTAGACTGCAGGAGACGTGGGGAGCTCCCTGGTGAATCCCTGCCAGACGAATGTTCACACAGAAGGTCAAGTGAAATATCAGCTACGCTGTTCCTATTTTTTTTTTAAATTACAAGAGGCCGGCTCGTAAAAACAGCCCCTTGAGCCAGGGTGGTACAATTTTCTCTTTTTGTTTTTCTTGTTTTCTCCACATCTTACCTCCCTTGCTGTTTGCGTGTATGTCTTTCCCATGTTTCTTTGCTCAGGGATCTTTAATCATAATGTTGAAGGAAAAAGATGGCCTGTGTGACAGCTACTTCAATTTCTTTAACACCTTCAAAGGAGATGTACTTGTCACTTGTAAGATACATTGCCTTCATTCTTTCTGAGCTTACCCCTGGAAATTTACTGCTTAAGTTCACTGTCTGTGCAGCAAAAAGGGAACAAATTAATTTACGGTCATGCCGAGTAGTTTAGAACATGATGACGTTTAAGAGAAAGAATTACTTTCAGCTTGTCCCTGAAAGCCACACTGTAAAACAGTGTGAAAGGGATGAAATGAGATACTAAAATTGCAAATTCCCGAAATTGCCAACAAGAATATTAGCTCTAAAAAAATATGCACAATCAATTATTTGCATAGCCAGCAAGATGGTGTTGTTTTTTGTATTTTAGTTCGAGTGGTTGTCGGCTAAGTTCGTCATTCAGAGTCCTTGTGGCCTCCTGGGTGGTCGCGACTTGTGCCAAAGATGCCCCTGCCATGTTTAATCACTGAATCACTGAATTTATTTGTTTGTTTTGTGAATGAATATGCAAGCTGGAAAAGACCTATTAGTTCGAGTGTGTCCTCATTACAGGGGGCTGTTCATCCTGCTAGACTGCGGTTGGTCAGGTCAGACCAATGTCCAGACACCACCTGGCAAAGCTGTCTGTAGTCCATGTCCATTCACTTCACACTACCACCCAGTGTCCAGATAGTGTCCAGATAGTATCCAGCAGCGACAACTGTCGGCACACTGGTACTTGGCTTAAAGCCGTGTCAGCATCACAACAGCAAATGAAGCCTAGAATTAAGTTTAGGTTTGTATCAACAGTTAGAAAAACCATAAACTTAAACTCTCAATGAACCATCTCCAAAAGAAGTCGGCTGTGGTGCTTCTAAATATTGACTTTTTTTATTTGCACATTTGTTGTTGTCTTTCATAACAGTTCCAGGGGCTATGTGTTTGTTTGTATATGCGCGTGTGTGTGTGTGTGTGCGTGTGTACTTTTTTAGTTCCTCCTCTGTAGCATCCACTTGGCTTCTAAACTGGCCTCACCTCATCTGGCAGCCATTACCTGCACACATGCTCCTGTCTGAAGGTTGATCTGCCGGGTTAAACAAATCCAGGCGGCACAGTGTGGCCCGCCAGGAATCAGCTCCATACATCAGCTGTGGAACAGCCAACATGACAGGGTTAGAGCTGGCTACCGTTAGCCGCTCACTATCACTGATCTCCCGACGCCAAATATGCTTGAAAACGACAAACTCACTTTGGTTCAGGTGCTGGATGTGGCAATCAAATCTGGTGAGATATAAGGCTTCTGCTGAGGAGGAAAGGCTCCCGAGTTTCCCTCTGGAAAGATGTGACACGGATCATTTCTTATGTATGAAGCTCCAAACTAAACAGTAACAGACATATAGTCTCAGTATTGAATGTGGAATTCAGTAATTATCTGCCGCGTTATGCTTTATCCAGCATTTTGGTGTGAGACGGGGCATAAATGCATAACTGTCTCTCAGCAGGGATGGCACGGAATTGACAATGTGACCAAGTTTGCGGAGTCTGATTCGATTCCGCTCCCAATCAAAAGCGCTCGAGATTCCATTTATGTTTATTACATTTCCTGTTTCTCACTTCATCACATCGGAATTGAAACTGACAGGGTAATTATCATTTCATCCTAAATTGATCCCAAGCCATGTGGGCTGGCTCCAAACACGGAGACACGAGAGGAGGAAAAAGAGAGATGGAGGAGGAAAAAAAAGCATTTTGGGAGCATTTGGCGATGGTTCAGTCATCTGTAAGACGTATCGCTTGAAGGGTGGGGAGGGATGGAGAGAGAGAAGCCGAGAGGGAGAAAAAGGAAGGGGAGACTTTTGGAGATTGCATTGCGGGTGTTCCCTTGATGTCCCCCTGACAGGAACCAGATTGGGAGCCGCGCGGCGTCGGCGCTTTGGCTTTTTATTCGTCTGGCTCCGCCGGGTTTTTCCTGGCCTGAGCAGGCCCGGTTCTGAGACGCTGTGGCCCACTCGTGGAGCCAGCCTGTAGTTTAAGTGAGAATAACAAATGCTAGAAAAATAATGGGCCTACAAAAAGAAAAAGAGAGGAACAGCACAATCCTACTATTGTTCATGGTAGCTAGGCAGAAAGTACAGTCAAGCCACGTATTTGGGACATTTACTGGCTCCAATAAAGAGTGTGTGGTCCCTGTTTTGGAGAGCGCTGCCAGACTGACAGATATGCTCTACAGTAGTATTGGAAGGTTCCGTATCATGTATTTTGAGTTGTGTAACTTGGCACAGCTCAGAAGAGACCTGACATTCATCATGCTTTTGCCGAGCTGAACAGTGGTCCGAGTTGCTGACGATGGCATAGTAATATGTTGAGAAAGTAGACATAAAGAAAAACAAAAAAAAAGAGAATTAAACTCCATCTCTACAATCTTACACATTAAATTACAAAATCTTCCAATCTGACTGACATGCTTACACTTAAAACAATGGCATATGGACATAAAAATATTTAACCATGTCAGAGAGAAATAAAGTTATTTAAAGTAGAATCACAACGGGTGACTGAATAAAAAAAAATGATGTGTAGTGAACGTCAACGCGAGGTTGTAAATTTATTCCAGGGAAAGACGGAAGAAACATTTGAGTCTGTAACGACACAACCAGGACAAAAATAAGTGAAAAGTCTTTATAAACAGACACATTTCCTATGTCAGAGCAAATCAAGCGCTGCAAAAATTTCATTTGAGATTATTCTCCATTCTTCACCCTGTTTGGTGTATAATAATATTCAGCCTTGATTCCTCCGCACACACTCATATCCTTGGCTTCTCCTGTGTGGGGCACAGAAACACAGTTTGGTCTGTGCTTAATCAGTTCTGTTTTTAAGTGTTCGCTGCTTGGTTTTCCAGCACAGCCTTATGAAAGAAAAACGTCTGGTCGTGGGTGGCTTCACTGGGTCACTGAGCCTACAGAGTAGAGCATTTCATAAGAAAGAGCCCACTTAATTCTGAACCATACATCGCATTAGCTGATTTACATGTGGACAGCTATCATTTTGTGAGGAGTGTGACATTGATAAATGAGGTGTTTTACCTAATAGGTAATAAAAACAAATTACAGGTCTTAAGAGAAAGGATGTTCTTCATTTGGCTCTGTTTTCTGTCTCTTCGAGGGCAAGGGCCAGATTGTTTCCATATGATTGTAGCGTTCATTTGTTAAGACTACAGACAGAGATTAATAACAGCATTTTCTGATGACTGATCCATACTTCACCTGGGGGTTATTTAAAAGAAGAAAAAAAATAGTAGAAATAGTAACTCATGAGGGTTAAGTCGCTGTTTTTATCCACATAGAGAATATGTGTGAGTCGACTATTAATAGTCTAATGTTATTTCACTCGCATTTTCCAAATAGCCTTTTACATTGTTTGTACAAATTAAACATTATTAATTACAGGAAACCTAAATCTCTTACTACCACTATAAAATGTGAAATGAACACATTACTAATATTTATATCCTCCCAGCTGTATGCCGAGAGCAGTAAAAAAAAAAAAATCTGATTAGCAGGACACAAATAATAGCATGGTTAAAAAACCGTGATGTTTTCACTGTAAGACTGTTAATTATTGAGGGTATAAATGCCTCACTGCAGTGATTATGTGGCTGCTGCCCTCATCCGTGATCCATCAAATACCCTAAAATCAAATTAGTAAAACCATAAACAATCTACTTATGGTCAGGAGGGATTCACAGGATTTTCTCAGAGGGTGAAACGCTGACATACATTGTAAAATGACAAATGAACGTCCAGAGACGGGAACAAATCAGTGCTCTGACCAGAGGGGTTTTTTTTTCTAGAGAGAAAATATTAGGCCAAATGGTACTTAGTAGGTGAGGGTGTGTTATTCTTAAGCGGCTTGAATCACTACTGGACTCTGCGAGTCCCACAGAGCTCGTATATAAGCTCTCTCAAGTTTCTTCAGCTAGGCGTGAAAAGGCTTCCCTTCTGGTGTAATGCAAGCCTGACAGAGGACAAGTCTGCCTCTATTCCCCATCTCAGGGCAGTCAAACACAAGCTGAATGGATGCAGCCGCCACATCCACAGTCGCACAGGCCATAACTTTCCACAACCTGAAAGATCCTAACATTGTGAAAGCTGTTCAGTCAGGTGTGATTCCCCACTGACAGGTGGCAATAAATCAGCGTACTGCACTCAAATGAAATCAAATACATTTGAATCTTTTAAAAGTATTTTTAAAAGTCCCATTCAAGTTCATGTACAAGTACATTATGTTAACAAATACACTGTCTGCCATACTCTCAAATGGAAAGTCCATGTGTGTATTTTGAGTTTAAGAGGCCGGAGACGTTGCTTTTTAACCCTGAAATTAGAGAGTTATGTTTTGTCAAAATCCTGCAATCATCATATAGAGAAACAAAGACGATACTTTCCCTGTGAATTGAATTTTGCCGTTCCGGCTTGCTTGTAAATGATGCAGGCGTATGTAATGACTGTGTAGTCAGGCCGAGGTAATTTTAGGTGCCACATCCAATCAGTACTATCACCACAAAGCATCACAGCCTGGAGCTCAGTCATTCTCTTGTAGGGCCCTCAACTGAGGTGATACCCAACCACTGAAACACAGTAAAAGTTACCGATACATAGCAAAAATAAAGGGTGAGGAGAGAGACGGGGGCAAGATGGATCAGGGGTGGAAGGGAGTCTTGGATCCTGTGGTAAGTGCCAGAGGGACACATTTTGTTGGAACACAGGGTGTGCTGAGTGATGGGAGAACGGCTTCAGCAGTGTTTAGAAACACCAGTCGGCCAGTCTATTGCCTAGGAGCCTGGGTGTCTGCACTGAGCTCTCCCCCCCACCGCTCTAAGTAGGATGGTACATGCAGCCTCACTGCATACCGCTCCTGCACGCCGCTAAAATTAGCCCCCCTGGAACCAGATGGAATTCTAAACAGAATAAACTTTTCTTGACTTGATTATATTGAGCCTTTCCAAGCTCCGACATTAAAAAGAAAGAGAGAAGGCAAAGAACGAGGGGGAACCTTAGAAGCTAATTGCCGTGGGTCTGGCGTGCACATTGGGCATTGTGTTGAGTCGAGACACTGTAGTAATGCCAGAGCCTTTCCCCGGGCTGTGTCTCCCAAAGGGGGAACTGTCACATCTTCCATGCGTTTGCGGTGGGCTCGCAGTTCCACACGGACTGCATGTGAAGCCGCTAATTAAAAGCAAGCGATCCGAAACTGTCTGGCTCACGAGCCCGTGCTCATCCATGTGGCCCCTCAGGCGTTCTTAGACCCCCTGGCCCCTGACGGTGGCTGTAAGGCCACTGCGCGGGAGTGATTTTCAGAGAACAAAATACACAACTACCTTATAAAGCAACACTGGTAGTTTTACAGTGTAGAAAAAGTGTGCGGTTGAATTAGCAGCATTTTCAATCACAGATTTCACCAAGATTGGTGTACAAGTGATCATTATGAGCAAAATAAGAAACATTAACACATTTTTGTCATCATAAATATAATATATGATATTTTACAGGTTTATTTCCACATTGTAATCCTTTAGATTTGTAACTTGTAACTGAGGTGACATTTAGTACAACTTTGTCAGACATACAACAGAAAGGGCACCTGGTGTATTTATTGTAATGTATTTATTTTAAGTGCTACTAAAACGTCAGTCAATAACCAGTGCACAGTTGGTTTGTTACCTTGTCGGAAAGCTGTACATGTGCAGCTCTTTCAGCTCAATCTGGCCATTGACAATAAATGTCAAAAATGATTATGTCTGGTTGTGATGTTCACTTGCGGCCAGTGTCAAGCGTTGTGACTAATGCATCGTGTTTCCTGTCACTGCATCACCATAAAAGCCACCAGCTGAACATTTTGTGACAGTGACGGGTTTGCATTAACGCTACCTAAATACAACATGGATGCAGCTGTAGGAAATGGACACTGCTCAGACAAGCTGATGTTAATTGCATACAATTAAAAACATTGATGCTGAATGACATGCCTGCACTGTTTTCTGTAAAATCATTGGATGTGTGAAGGCAGTAGGAATAGAGAGCAGGAATGGCGGGCAATAGTTACTCAGTATGGTAAAACAGGCAATTCTTGGGAGTTTTCAGGGGCATCTAACCAAAAATCAATAAAAAGCTATTTTATGGCCAACAATAGTTATGGTGTAACATATGCATAAACAAAGGAACCTATATAAGCACTTAGAATACAATAAAAATTCCTCTTGTTGACAAGACGAAATGGTACTTTGATTTGCTCCAAACAGCGTCTTTGATTACTAAGATTTGTTTGTTTGCACAAAATGACAGCTAAAACCCCAAGTCCTCGTCTAAACCAAAGTCTCACTACACTCCAAACTCGACCCAGTGGTTGGCCACCTACAGAACAGTGAAAAAAACAAAAGGCGAGGGAAAAACCCATTTGTATCAAAGGCTATCTTCTGGTGACTCCCTGGCTCGTGTTTATCGAATGCTGATTTTAATGCTCCATTTTTATCATGGCGATTAGCATTGTTTAGTAATCCGTCAAACCGAGACTTCCCCTTGTCCGTGCGAGTGTAAACACTTGTCTTCTCAAAACAGCTTCATTTGGATAAAGAAAGGACAGAAATGTCTCTGTAAATGTGATGGTATGTTTTTTTGTTTTGTTCACTAAAGCATAAGCACATGATGCAATGCTAGTGTTTACAAGGGAAAAGGCAGTAATTGTAGTATCAGTCACATGTGAGCCATGGCACATACAGTCCATGACCACCATGAATCGGCCTTTTCTCTCTGAAATCCGTCCCATCGCAGTTTTTCCACCACTCTCTGGCTTAGCTCTCCGCCGCAAATTTTATACAACCCCCCCCCTCCTCAATAATCTCAGTTTGATTTGTCTACTTGAATCACCTTTGAATCATTTGTGGTAGCTCACTCAGGCCCTGCTTGGTGGCATGTGGCTGAGGTGAGACACTGAGCGTTGATGCAACAGCTCATTTTAGAGTTTCCTCGACAGTAGGAAGGAAAACCTTTTTCTGGAGGGGTCGGTGTGGGGGTGGCGGTGGGGGTGGTGGGGGTAGTGGGATGAAGCGAGAGTGAGGGAACGACCCAGACGGTGATTTGGCGGGGGTCAGGTGTAAACACATGCACAGCTGGTAGACAGATGTGCTCCAACAAGAGCCAGTGACCATGTCTATGGTTCCTTCCTCTTTATTCACCTGATGTTGAGTTACTTATTAATAATAAATAAATAATAAGAAGAAGAATAGCACATACATACACAAAATGAAGTACTGCAATGCACATCATAAGGGAGACAAAAAAAATCAAAAACTAATTACAGAAGTGACCACTGCTCCCCTGTTACTTGCAAGTGTGTGGTCGATGAGAGAGAAAGTATAACATTTCCCATTTTCTACATTACTGGAGTGGTCTGGGAGACTCATCGGATGGGATTTTAAAAAGATCTCTCCGCACACTGACGTCCATGAAAGCACCATGATTACATTCCTTTCACCCAGCGCTTGCCTTTTTTTTTCAATTCTCTATTCAGCGTGTGCCAGGCCAGAAAGGACAGACAATTTTGTGCATTTTTGTGGATTTTCTGAGATCTCTAATCAAACTTTCAAACAAATGACCTCATGATGTAATGGGCTGGGGAGATGCAGGCAACAGCAAAACAAACTCTCCGCTGCTGCTAATGCAGTAACCAAACGTTTACACCCCGGCAAACACTTTAAATATTTACCAGCCTTAGTAAAACAGTCTGGGATAATCCTGTATTGTTTTAACAGATCCTTATACTTTCCATATTTTCGACTGATTCCAAAGGGCTGAAAACGAGGCGGGGGATCAGATTGAAATCTCTTTGTACATAAACTACCCATTGACTCACTGTCTTCCTGTCGGAAGGAGCAATTAGCTCTGTGAGACAAAGATCTCAGACATGTTAAATGGCTGAAAATAAATAAATGTGGGTATTTCTGTTAGACTTTAGGCCCTGTTTCAATTAGACCAGTGGCCATGGTCTGTGTCTCTCACTCTGCTCCTGACTCCTTCAAGCTCTGCTTCTATGGGGACTTTTAATTGCTATGACTTCGCAGAGAGGGAAACAGAGAGGGGAAATGTACTGTATTCATCTTGGCCTCCCACTATGCTTCACTCATGAAGGCCCGGGGTGATTTGTCTCTTTAACGCGGAACGCTGTACAGTGAAGTACAGTGCTGCTCAGACAATGCATTCATTCTTCCCATCATGAATGGAGATTTTCTTCCACAGGTCTTTTTTTTCTTCTTTTCAGCGGATTGATTTATGTGACATAATTTATTATAACCAGCTACCCGAGCTCCTTCAATTTCAGGGGGTAAAATGATCTAGAGATTTGCTAAAATCACAACACCTTCAATATAAAAGCTTTTGACAAAGTCTGCACTTGATATTCATCATTAGATTAGTGGTTGGCATCTGTTAAGCCTTATATAACTGATAAAAGTAGTCTGTGGCTCTTATTTAAGGATTGCATTCCTTTTCAAACATTCCACACAATCTGCTGAAGTTGGTTGTACTTTCGATGGAGCGTACAATTTCAAACTCCCTTCGTCTTTTTTTTTTTTTTGCTTTTTCCATATCCAGCTGATGGCAGCCATGTCAACTATCAAAAAGCAAAGTCTGCTTCCTGAGATGACTGATGAGAGATGGTAGCCAGATCTGTGCGTATGTGCTCTCCTCCCCAGCATCCAGACATGTGGGTCAGGGAGACAGACCAGATACACACCTCCCGATCTCTCTGCTGTCAGATCAACAATTTCTGTCAGCATCTTTCCCTCTCACTCTCTCTCTCTGTGCCGCCCTCGCACTCTCTATCTATCCTGTCTATTCACTGTCCTCAGGGCATCCCATCAATCATCCTCATTCTGTGCTGCACAACTGCAGAATTCTCCTCATGTCTCTGATAATGTTTAAAGGTCTCTTTGTCCCTTTTGGAGCGTCAGCGACACAAATTTCCCTTCAGATGCGATAATATGATGACGGTTTTGTTATTTTCATGGACGCTGCACTCTCTTTGTGTCTCTCAACACCCATAATAAGCAGCGTGTGCCTTGCGCACAAACGGTTGTACCTTTCACCCTTCCCTCTCTCTGCACATAGCGTGATTACACGCAGACAGATGGTTTGAGTTTGAGCCCAGCCGCCACGCGCTAATATCAGACATGCTTCGAATTTATCTCACATCTTAATGGACGGCCGTGTAGACAGGGCAGTTTGCAGACAGCAGAACCATTTCTTCTCACCCTCTGTTTATTACCCTATTTATTTGACTGGATCCAATGAATGAGAGAAATTGGCCCCTGTGATAAAGAGAGAGAGAAAATATGCCGGGTAAATGCTCCACAATGAATAGTTGTGTATTTAACTGTTGTGGTCATGAGAGCTGTCTAATGCTTGTCTGTCTAATAATAAACCTCATGATGGAATGATGCCAAACAATCATACCATTCTCCTCCATGTCCTCTTGGACACCACATGCCTCTCCCTCAGGTACTGCAATCTCTTCCTGCCTCTGGCAATTCTGGATGAAAGCATTTTTACGTTTGCATCCACACAAATAAGGTGATTAATGATTTTCAACAGGGAAGAGCTTCTCTCAAAGAGCATCTCCACATATTGTGTGGAGCCCTGAGGCCGCAGGAATACACTGAGATAGCTGTGGTCATTTTTATTTTTATGTAAAGCCTCTGCAGTAGTTGCAGGATCACATTTCACTACAGTGGCCCACTCACTTACTGAAAGATAAACTCTTTTTGTTGATCTAAAGTGGTTTGCTTACGCTTCATCAACTGGTCGGTCGGTCGGTCAAGCAGCAGTTCTGGGAGGAGAGGCGAGGGCAAACAGCTCAGCAGAAGTGGCAGGGGGAACAAAGACTGGTTTATGGCGTGTGGCCATCAGACAGGCTACATCAACACTGTTCGTCAGGGCCCAAGAATAGTGTGGAGGGCTGAGTCAGCCTAGCAGCAGCAACCCGCAGCAACGGGAAGAGAGGGAGAAATGTGTGTAAACTTGCGAAATGGCCAGATGCAAAGGGAACAGAGAGGAAAAAGGGGGAGAATGAAAACAACCCAAGGTTCTTGTTAAAACGAGATTGTTAAGGATTCCTGCTGTGGGATTGACTTTTTTGCCATTCACAATTTGACTCCATGACTCCACTCTTGACCTCATAGCACACAAACACAAACGGGGAACTTGGCCTCCATAATGGCCCTGTTTACTGGAAATGCTGCTCCCCAGGGACAATAAAGACCTATGATGCATACAAGGCTCTCCGACCATTGCTGTTGTGGCCAAACACAACTCTTATACACACACACACACACACACACACACACACACACACACACACATGCTGTGTATGGTACACACACTGCAAAACAACATAATGTAAACAACATACATATGTTCCGAAGTAGGAAGAGAGGGTAAGCTAAACCATGGATCAAGACACAAAAGGGCTCAAAAAAAACAACAAAAACGTTATATAACTATATTGTCTTTATATAAAACATGAAAATATTAGGTGTTCTCATATAGAATGAGCTATAGCACCAACATACAAACACATGATTTGTGGAGCCACTGTTTATAGCAACAGGACCCATGCAGTGTTGTCATCGACCTAACACTTTGGGTGTTGTGTGGTGGACGGACGAGCTGTTTATTTTGTTTATCACTTTACTCTATCGCCTGCATATGGAGTGTGTGTGTGTGTCTGTGTGTGTGTGTGTACACACATTTTCATTTGGAAGTGATCTCCTGTGTTTTTCCTGTTGCAGAGCACAGAAGCGTGTGGTGTGGAAGCTCAAAGCTCTTGCCCACATCAAGAGAAACCATCCGTCCTTACAGCCACAAGCCCTCCCTCTCCTCCCCCCCTCTCAGCCGTAATAACAGAGCCATCAAATAGCCATATTTATAATCTCTGAACGGGCCAATTTTAAAGTGGTCAACTCCAGAGGTATAGGAATTGTTGAGAGCAATTTGCGGTTTTCATTCTTAAAGAGGCACCATCCCAGTGGCAAATGAAATAAAGTCAGCTTCCTTTTTTCCCCCATTTGTCAATATGAAAGCTGGGTTCAATTACATCTTTGGCTTTATTTAGATATTGCTTCAAAATGATTCATTTAATTTGGGTTGGGAAAAATTATTAAAAAATTCTACTCCATGTTTACTTGACACAGAAATTGGGGGCACTGATCAATTTCATAAATGTAATGATGAGACTGTACCCGCCTAATGCACCATACACTGCATGACAGTCACACCCAAGCACTTACTGTGCACTAGCATTATTTCTCTTACTGGAAAGATTAACTCACCTACACAAAGTGTAATGTTTATCAGTGCTGAAACAAAGGTTTTCGGGGAGTGCAGAGGGGAAGTTAAAAGCAAGCGGACAGCATCTGGTTTAGCAGAACCAGCAGTGGATCAGCATACATGAATACATTTTCATCTAGTCATTATTGTGCACTTATGGAGCCAAGCGCTCCTGCCAGTTTCCAGGTTCCTGTCACTTGCTGGTATCTGACACTGATGAAAAACGCAGCATGTTTTGACCACCACAACATTACCATTCTGTTTTCTCTATATTCTGAGATCAAATGAGAACAAATGACCCAAGTGTTGATGTAGTATGATAAATGTAATGCTGTGTAACATAACCTTTTTGTCTTTATTGCTCGTTATACTCGATAGTTTGCAGAGGTTAGTCACTTGACCTGTTTGGTAGAGTAGAGGTTATCTTACTTTTCATTTAGCTAAAGTTTTGACAATACATGTTTTAGCCAGAATAAGCCACTCAGAAGGCCCAGGGTCAAAGTTAGTTTGTTTATGATATATGATGAGTATGATAATTATATTATAAACAGATGAATTCCAGGTTATAAACAATAATTGAAATGCAATGCAGCATACGTAGAAGGTATGTAAGATCAAGAAAATCACTGTAAAAGGTTTATGTATTATTGTTTTGTGTATGCTACCGATACATTTTAACTTCCCATCCTATTTTCTATGGAAATGTTCATTCCCTTGAAATGAGCGACTGCATGGTGCAATTCAAAGCAAAGGGTAGGAGTAGTAAACATAGAAGCATAAACAAAAATACAGAAACTAGTTACACCAAATGGCTATACCCTAAATAGAAATATGATGAATGATACATTTGGATGAGTAGCACCACTGCACAGCAAAGGCTGCACAATCAATCGCAATATGACCAAACGCAATATCCAAATTGTAAGACACTGCAATTATTCATGAATTCCCTTGTTTTTTGTTTTGTTTTTTTAATATTATGGCGAAATCCTGCAGTGGTGCAGAAATTCTGGATATATTTTTCTTGAAAAATAATGACAATATATATAAAAAAATGTTTTACCATATTGTGCAGCACTACACAGCAGCGCAAACCACATAACCACAAAATCCATGGTTATGTCTTTGGTGGTGACCTGAGCTGCAGTTCATGCTTGTGCCTATTTTCATTTATTCTCGTCAGATTCATCAACAACTGACTGGCAATGAAAAAAATATGAATGAATATCTTGAATATCTGTGTCCTATTCGGAACTGAGATTATGTATGGCCCTAATGGATGTGGAGTACAGACAAGACATATATGAAATGTTCCTAGGAACTCAAACGTTGCCTACGCTATTAGTAGCGTAGTATTTCATATGACAATGTTTTGGAAAATGACGGAGCCAGTCAGCCAGTGAAACACAGACAGTTAGTTTCAAACAACATCCAAATTTAAAAGCTCCTTCCACAAAAGGGAAACATTTGCAGTTGACCTGAGGGTCAATTATTCAGCAATTTTGTGCCGACTTGAAAATGACAGAACTACTGAATATTGAAAACCATCTGAAATTGCATTGTTTACTGATGCTGAATCCTTCCAGACCCCTGTTAGTCTTGACTGTGTGATATGCGATGTCAGACCCATGGCCATTACCTCAAATTTCCTTTCATCTTTCTGCCCTTTCTTTTTCTCGCCCTCTCTGTCCCTGAAGGGATGTGCTCATGCATGCCACCCTCATAATCAGCCATTCTGATATTCAAATCACTGTGGAAAAGCATCATTTTCGCACATGTGCAGTCGACGACCAGAATACATCAAGGGACAGCTGGCATGAGAATGGCCTCTAATTTTTCTTTTTTTGTAAAAGTGAAGATTATAATGGCTTCATGTGCAGCTTAAGGAAAAAAAAATTTGGGGGGGAGCAAATAAAGGGAACTATGGAGCTGCAGCCAAATTACAGCACTGTCTGAGCAGGAAGGAAACTGGGTTCCTCAATAACTTCCTGTTAAACATCCGCATATCACAAAGTCACACAAAGATCGAAAAGAGAGAATACAAGAGACCTAGTGTCATCTAAACACTGGCTGTGTATTTATGTGACTCCACTTGTAGGAGGATGACTGCCGGCTCCGTCAGGTTGTGAGTTGGGATGGGATGTGTGCATTATGTGGAGAAGGATGTTATCAGCATGGCAGTGATGAGAGATGAATGACGTCCCATGAGGCCAGCTTAAGCCCCTGCACATGTGCACAGCTCTATTTAAAATTTGACCCCTGGATACTTTTCCGACTTCAGGCCCTGTTCATAAATCAGCAGCCGGACAGAGGGGCTTGGACTTGGCAGAGTATCAGACGTGCCTCCTGCGACTAGGCCTGTCCGTCATCCTGCCGCTGTGGCCCGGAGCTGCTTAATTAATGTGGCAATTGAACACTGCATATCATAATGAACACACAGCTCCTCTATCTGAGCCTTCCTGGGCTTGTTATTCTTGGTACAAGTTAAGGATACGTCCCCGTGTATGTTCAGATATTTATAGGTAATGGAGCTATTAAAATGCATGAGAGTGAATTAAAAAACAAATAAATGCAAAGGTGCTCAAACGAGCTTGGAATGTTTGGAAAAGGGATTTTGTGTATGATGTGTTTTCACAGCGTAGCTGTCGAATTTATCACTTTCACTCTTGTTGGTGTTACTCAGTCGCCTCGTTTTCATCATTGAGAACACACAGACTGTTTCTGCTCCAGGGAATTTCTTATTTTCACGAGGATTCCTATTCAGTGCACTGTAAAATATGCTTAGGAAGCAAACATAAAAGAGTTAAGTAACTTGGTCCAAAAGCCCTTTTCAAGGGGAAGAAATACAAGGTTCACTTTCTCCAACCAAGTGATGACAGAGAAGCACATGTGGGTCTTTTTTCCACTGTTGACTTGACAGAGCATCTGATATTTCTACAGGCATTGCTCAGGCTCAGATTTCACCAAGTAAGAGGGAAACAAAAGTATCTGCCTCAGTAGATATCAATAGTTACCGTTTTATCAGTAAATTTCAATTAATTATTTGACTATGAGGAAAGAATACACAAAACATGCTTGTGATTCAGCTCCTCCCAGACTGATGTGTCAATGAGCCAGTCATGCAGCACAGCTGGGGGGGTTTTCATGCAACCTTGAAACTTTGGGACTTTCATTTGCTCCCACAGAATTTATTTACTTTATAGAAGTAGCAGCAAGAGTCAAACTTTGAAATCTTACATTATCATGAGGATACATTATCATTTTCATGATGTTTGTGTGTTATTGTGAAAGGGTGGTGGGAAAAAAGTACCCTATGACAAGCCTCCACAGTCTAGATAATGAATGGGAGACACCAAGAAATAGGAGCTTTTCCTGGTAACCACTCAAAAACACTAATTCAGTTTTGCCATTCAACCACTCACACCAATTTACACACACTATAAAGCAGCACTTTCTCTATCACACATCATTCACACTCATTCACACACCGGCACAGGTTTAGGGTTAAGTGTCTTGTCTAGGGACACATTGGCATGAAGACTACAAAAGCCGGAGATCAAACCAATGACTTTCCAGTCGAGAGATGACCTATTGACGTATGGTGACCATCACGGATGCATGTCCCCATTGATTTATCTCTCAGGCAGCATAAAGTAAATTGTGTACGTTTCTATTTGTAACGCTTTACTGTGCATAATGCTTCCTCGCTAGACTTCATAAATCACACAAGTCAATCCTCAGCTATTCTCAGACTTACAACAAGCTTGTTTATAGCTATGGCCTCTCGCCGATTTCTCATCCTTTATCCTCCTTTCTCGACACTGAAGATGGTATTCCCTTAGCTCTCTTTTGCACTATTCCTTCTCCAGGTGTCTGGACTCTGACTTAGCACCACAGCTAACCATCACACACACAGGCGCACACGCAAAGAGGAAAAGCATCTGCTTTCACAGAGGGCTAATAGGATGTGACTGGCTGAGGGGCTGCCTGGGGAAATGTGTGGCATGTCAGCTCTCTAAAGTATGTTTCTCAGTGAAGTTTTTTCTAACCTACCTGTAGAGACTATAAAGCCGAAATGAAAACCCCGCTTTGAGGCTGAACCATGATGCGTGCTTAAAAACCAAAGTAATCTTGAAGTCCATTTAAGTTCATGCAATTTATTAAACAAAAACTAAGATCTATAACAAATATTTATAGTGTATTTATAGGGTGAGCCAAACTCACCCTCATTGTCTAAAACTACCATGTGCACATGAACGGGTGAATTTATCAACGAAACCACACCCGACGCTCAAAAATCAGAAATATAAATTAGACAAAGGTTTTAGCTCCCACACTACCATACTGCACTTTTAACAGAGATAAACAGGGTGTCACACAGGACCTGAAAGCATCTCTGCCTAGCTGTTGACGGTAATTATAAGTGACACATCTTGATAAATTAGACCCTGCCATAAACTGGGAATGCAGGCTTGCTCATAGATGTTGCCACATTCCCTCTGAATTATGACCCATGGATTTTGATGGCAAATAGCTGCACGCACATGATGATCTGTAAACCTGAAGTACCTACTGAGATTATAGACCTCTCACACATTTGAAACATCTTCCTTTTTAGAGATTTCTACTCAACTAACTAGTTTTAAACTGTATGTTTTCTTGTCTCCAGACCATATGAGATTTCTCATGCTTCATGGTTCTTGTTGTACTGGGATGACCTTCAGTGAGTCGACTTTGAACCCCAATCCAATTTCTCCATGCAACTCAAAACCATAAAGAGGAGATTTTGGGGAGTCTTTGTTTTGGTCATTGAAGAAAGGAAACAGTCTTTCTTGGATATGTTTGTACTCAAAATAGTGGACCCTTTGTTTTTAAAAGGCTTTCTTTGTTATGGCTTCATGTCTCTATTTCTGCTATGGAGTTGGGTAAAATTAAGTCTCAGTTAGCCCTTGACTGTGCGTGCAAGAGTGTGTTTCTTTGTACGGTGCACGTCACTTTGAACAAAGCTACAAGCTGAATCCTTTTGTAGTCTTTGGTATTGAAGAGAGGAGAGGTCAAACCCAATAATCGTGTTTGACATTTGGGAGCAGTGGCTGCTCAGCAATGGTGTCCCAACGCAAGTGTAAAAACAAACACCATGTGCAAAAAGGGATGGGAGGTGGCGTTTCCCACATGCTGAATCAAAGTATGTATACACAAACACTATAATGTACACAGGCAATATGTGTTAGACTTAAATCCTGTCCATTTCACGCCCACATGTATTTTGACAAGCACAACCTCTCTTTGTCCAAGTGTCTCTGTTGTTGTTTCACAGCATGGTGAGAGGTTTTAATCCTGTTACGACCTGTCAGGTCTAATACAACGAAAGGTCAAACCACCACTGCTTTCCCTCTGCTGCCACCCCGAGATCAGGGCTGTTGATAGAGGAGAAAAGAGTGACTGTGTGCTAGGTGTGAGTGTGAGAGTGACTACTTGATAGTCTCTGTATGTTTGTCCTGCCATGGACTGCCAACATGTCCCGGGATTAGAATAGATTTTTACCTTTGTAGTGAATTAAAATGTATTTTCAGTCATTGCCACATTCAAATGATGAGTCTCTTCTGCACAACACATTACAAATGAAGACACTTTTCCTCTTTGATTTCACACTTCCCTCTCTAATGCTCAACTTAGTGGTCAAACTTCACCGCAGTGTGCAGCAGTGGTCCTGTTTGGCCCCGCTTAACAAAACTCATTATTAGACAAGGGAATATCTTTATGACATCTACTTTTAACTAATGGCTCTCTCTTTAGACTGGCTGGACACATAATGCTTTCAGCAGCAGTAAGTGGCCACTGCTCAGCCTTAAGCTTGTGAGCTGTTGAGCAGACACAGCTCACACAATATGAGTTCATATATACGTGTGTGGTCATGTACTGTACAAGGGTCTGCTCTGCCGTTACTGGATCTGCAGGACACCGTATGTTGACCCATGGGACGGGGGGAGTTCACACCATTGCACACGCTACGCCACACAAACACACGCTGTGGTTTCTCCTGCGGCCGCACAGCTCATTCGGACTCTGACCACCATTAGCAGCCCCCCCTACTCCACGGGTTCCCCATCCCCGGGGATCACACAGCGTCGCTGGGCACTCACATCCTCGACTGTGGGCAGACAGCCAGCAGCTGGGGCTGATGCAGGGGGACACGCAAAGGGCAGAGGGAGAAATCTGAGAGAAGATTTATTAAGGTGGAAAGAAAAAAGGTGGATGTGAGGAGGCAAGGAAAAAAGGAAAAGATGGAAGGGAGGTCGGTGGGGGTTACATATCACATAGTTTATCATATACAAAAGTCTCAAATGTGCCTGTCATTGTTGGGACTGAGGTGGGGCTGAGAGCTGAGGAGTAAATGTCTGTGTGCTGATGGAGATGAGGCGATAATGACATAGGCTGAATTATGGCCAATGTATGAATGCTTTAGTAGAGTTTTCCTACATTTATGAGGATCTGTATATTGAACAAGATGTAAAATGTATTACCAAAAAAATCAACCTTTTGTTTTGTGCACACTGACTTATTTTAGCCACCACAAAATGTGTTTGTTTTCAAATTTGTTCTTTGAAAGCAATTACATTGGCAAAAAATGTCTGTGATTCAGCTTTGTCCACTATTGTTCTGGGCTCTCATCAAGGAAAAGAAAAAAAAGCTGTGTCATCATGGGAGAAGTAGTGGAGGGAAGGGGAGGTTTTAAAGAGGGAAATTTGGCCAGTTCCCAGGCTTGCCCTCTAGGCCTGCTAATGCCTTCTTTTCCTGGACACACATCAGCACAACTTGGGTGTGAGAACTGAGGGAAAGGAGGAGGCAAAGAGGGACACAGGGAGACATTGACAGAGTAAAGAGATGGAAAGATAGCAAGAAAAGCAGCCTGTAAGGAGATCAGAGGAAGGAGAAGCTTTGCTCAGCAACATGTCTGACTTCCCCAGCATCCTTTCCTCAGTGTGAGACCATGCCAACCCCACATAAACACAGTGAACCTGTGGAAAGTTTCACTCTTCTCTGGTGGGTCCCCCTCTCTGCTTGCTCATTTTATTTTTGTCTATCTGGCCCTGAACTTTCTTTCTTGTTTTAGGAAAATTCCGCTGGTGGTAATGGTGTGCACTTCTGTAGCCTCAAGTCTTCCATGTGACCATCACGGAGGCAAAGTTCCAGTTTGTATTTATTTAACACAAAAAAGATCAGTTGCCACTTCATCCATCTACTTTACCTCTCGCTACCAGACACTTTGCGTGAGCGTATGCACTCCAAAGAGTTGGCCACACCTCAGCCTGAAAATCCCCACCCCCACTTTTCCTGAGCTGTACTTTATTTTCAACATAATGTCACAAACTGTTTGTTATTAAGCCCGAGGCCAAGAGGAAAAGGGAGCTGGAGACAGGGAGAGATATTTGCATAGGCTTGTTAAAGGTCACTAATTAGGTAAAAGCCCTGACACACAGTGGCTTGGATTATGCCCGAGTACAATCCCAAATCAGGACAACATCGCCATCTGCAGGAAGACAGAAGAATTGAAAGCTATGAAGACGTCTGTTGTGTGTCATTGCTACTCAAATAATACAACGGCTACAAAATGTGGAGCATCATTTTTTTTAAAAACCTGTTGTCTCTACTTTTGCCATTATATTACAGTATAAAGACAGGTCAAAATAAATGTCCTGCTACATGGCCTCCTCTGCTGCAGATGGCGCTCTGAGTCCATTCTCTGTTCATGACTGTGGTAGGAGCTGGATCATGGCCTTGTTTGTTTAGCAAAAGTGTTGACGCCCACCCACAGGTGCCAAAGGTACAGTGAGAACCATGCCAGCTGTTTGCAAGCCACAGCAGCCCCTGCACTGCTTGGCTTCACCCTGCCTGACTGGCTGATCTCACAGGAAGGGAGGAAGTGGTTGAGTTACCCAGCAGCAAATTTGAGGTTTATAAAGCGAGAAAGCCGTAAAAAAAATCCACCAAGTGCAGTTTCCTTTAACTCAGCAGCTAGTCACAGTGGAGCGCTCCATCGTAATGTGCAATTCTTTCATTGTCATTAGTCAGTATTAGGATTGCTCTCAACACACAGTCAGAGATAGCACAGAAGAACATGAAACTTGTGTATTTAGTGTTATGATTGAGTAGCATACTTAAACAGAGACAAAATGCAGGTGTTTCAATTTCCTGGAGGCTTGATTTCCTTGCGAAGGCAAGACTATTAGGTTATTAATCTGTTTTTAACCTGTGACACAACAGAGAACCACCCACAGTGACCACAAACAGGCATCACATGCATACTGTGAGACCAGTAATCAAGACATCAGTCAATGTTCTGGTAAGCTAGAAAACATAACACACACAGTTTAACTCCGGGGAAGCTGCCTTTGCATTTCTCATGACAGCATAATACTGTATTTTACTCGATGTGTGAAATCAGTTTGGCATGCCTAGCATTTTGGATTTACCGTAGTATGGACCGGCCTTTTGCCAAGAGGTAATGCGAACAGGGGGTAAGGTTCACATGGGAGCTTTGACGTGGTTATTATTGTCAATACTATGAGGCTCAGTTCACACTCAGCTGAGGCATATTTGCAAAACTTCAAGCAAAGCAGCAAAAAGAAAAATACTTTTAAAAATCAGTTTCACTCACCAGCAAATTAGAACCGTGCATTTTTCTGCATTTTTAATTTTCTCTCTCCACACAATGTTGTTCCTTGACATCCAAGCCAAACACAGGCCCCTGCAGGCTGCTCTGCAGGACAAACTGTCCTCTCATGCAGTCATTACCTATCAGGAGCACAAGGGTGTGACTGACAAAATGCCTTTCCGTGATGTAGAGCTCAGAGGTGTGTTAGGTAGAGGCAACAACATGTGGATGGAACAATTTGAGATCAAACTACTAACTCAATAAAGATTGAATCTATAAGAGCTTAATGTTCCAGTGTGAATCAACATGTAATGGCAGAAAGCAAGGCCCCCGCTAAAGTGATTGTACACTTATACAAACATATTTAGAGGATGTATATTCAATATCTGCCAATAAACAACAGTCCTTTAGATGCTCAGATCTTGACTGGTTCAAGGCTCATCCCCTATAGAAGTCATTGGCAGTCGAATGAGACTCCGAATTCAAGCACACACGCGCACTTCTGCCATGTAAAATGTTGAGTTTTTGAACTTTGCATACCAATATTTCATGGCAATAATACTGCAATTACATGCTAAGAAGAGAATGTGCATAACCAAACATGCTTAGTGCATGCCCCAGGAAACTATCTAAGCTCCTCCAACCACTACAAAGGGACTGAAATAACATTAAGAGCCAGTTACTATAATAGCAAAGCCTCATTTGTTAGCATTACATATCTAAATACCATCTGAAAACCATGGCTCATTCAGATTAAACAGCGTCTTGGAACAGTAACATTTGAAACAGTTGTATATCCACCTTAGGGTATAGGCCACATCATTGTATAGGCTGTGTTTTTTTTTAAATGCAACCCAGCAACCCTACAGTCTGGAGTTAAGTTTCATGCTGCACTGAGCAGATGTGTTATCATGTCGACAAAGAGTTTGTTCCACTTCATCTGAACCTTAAAAGCTGAATGTCTGGGGTTGTCAAATTAGCATTGTGCAGAAGAAATACCATCTAAGTGTGCATCTAGTGTATCTGCTTTTGTCATCAGGCCTGAAAACTGTGGGACTGTTTGACAAAGATGTCGAACAGGTTTCAAACATGAAAGGGGATATGATCTCAATTAGTTCACCAGACTAACGATAGCCAAGCTTCTGCTAATTCAGCTGTTTCTGTGCCACACAAGGCGACAGGATAAAGCACCTGGCTTTTGCTTAGACAGCCCTCGCATGTCTATGTAATCCAGAAAGACAGCAAGGGCAGAGCTCAAACTTCTCTTTAGATTTAGCCCAGAACACAACAACATAATCATGTCATTGCCCTTGGGCCAGTCTGCCACATTGTTGTTGTGGGTGGGAGACACTGGATTTGATTTCAGCAGACTTAGCTGACCTCTGCTTCATGGCCCACCAGAACAGGGGAATTACAGCAGGCTGTCCTCCACACTGGCGCTCAGCCTAACCAAACATTTTAACCTTCATGGACAAAAACAAAACTGTTTCGCCCCCATTTCATCCAGTTCTCAAATGTTCAGGGGTTTTTTTCATAACGAGTGGACATGTTTCTACTAACTTTTCGGTCTCGCGATTTTGTGCTGCTGATGCAAAATTCTGCCAAATATTTCTCCCCACATCCCCCTCCATCTTTCTGCTCCAGTGTTGATTATTTTGCTTTTTGTCTTTTTTCTTTCCTTCCAAATGTGTTATTCATCCTGTTCTGTGTGTCTCCATGCACACTTCAGAACTGGATATAAAATAAACAGTCAAGTTTTCGCCCGCTGTCACAAGGCCTTGACTGCATATACCTGTAACAATAAACAGCTGGGATTCTGGGCTTGTTTATACTCATCTCTGGCCGTCTGTGGACAGAAGCACAACAGGAACTAGACTGTGTGGATGAATTTGCTCTGCAGACGCCCACTACAAAGCATTGGGTTGGTGGATGCTACTAGACCATGATAGAGCAGAGGCTGCTGGCAGGTAGTGTGCACTGTGTCTGGCAGAGCTGGGGTTTATCTTGGAGTGACACCAAACTTCTGCATGCTATAAGGACTAAATTGCCAACTTTATGACCAGCAGGAGAGACAAAACTGTAACACACACACAAAAGTGCGTTTGTGTGGCTTAGTGCAGATGTGTTGGACTGGGCGATATGGACAAAAAGATCATATCCTGGTATATTTTCTCTGAAAGGCGATATACCTTTTATATCTTGTATTTCAGCAATTATTTAAAAAATATTAAAATATACATAAAAAATATTTAAAAATATTCTAATACATCATAAGGACAACACTTTGGGCTACGAGAGCTCAGCTCTGCTCTCTTCTGCTCTGAAGAGATGCAAACGCAAGCACGACTTTACATCAATGGTTTAAACTGTACGGTGTAAGTCTATGCTGCTTTGGAAACAATCCTGTATAATTTAAAAACTCAGTGTACCGCCCAGCCCTATCATATTAGAATAACAATACATTTTATTTATATAGCACTTCTAAAGCTCTCAAAGACACTTTGCAATTTATAACCAATATGTTTATATATGGCCATAAGAGAACCATGCCGACACAGAATGCTGAGTCAGAGAATAGATTCAATTTATAGTGATAACAGATTTGGTTTTGTTCAAGCTCTAAGAAGAATTTATGGCTCATTTATGCTGCCTTTTAATTTAAAAATAGATACATCCACTTCAAACTATATAATCATCACTGCTCACATACAATGCATCATGGATCCTATATGTTGGCATGGTTGATAAGCAATATGTACAGTAGAGGGCAGTGTAGAGTCACAGGTTCAAGAAGGTACTGTAGATGTAAGTGGTTTTTTGGAAAATCCTACAGTTGTCTGATCTGTTTCATTCATATCCATTGTGCTATTGGCTATTTGGCCTCAGTCAGCTATTGTGGAAAACCCTGTTTTAGTTTATTTCAGTGGATTGTTTTAGTCTGACAGACCAACTTCTCATAATCACATATTTTACTCTAATAAGACTCATTTCTAGTTTTCAACAAAATTGCTCTGCTAAATGTTGTATGATTCAGATCTAAAAAGCAGAGACAAGACGTATATGGGACAAGCTGAAATAAGACATTGAACATTAAGCAGCTTAATAGCCAAGGGTTGTTAACAATCATCACAGATTAATTAAATTGTTATTAATTAAATTATTTAATGTCAGTGGATGCTGGTTGTGTAAATACATCCACATCCACAAAGCACAGAATATTGTGCCCCCCAAAATGCCATAAGAATGCAGGAGAAAGTTCCAATTATCTTACCTCTGCAAATAAAAGCATTTTCAACAATGCAGACATGATGATCTGTCAACACTACGAGTTTGTCTCTTATAGCAATATCTGCAGAACAGTGGTGGATGAAAACACACAAAAATTGTGCATTTCTAGTATTACCATTAAAATAATACACTGTGAAGATTACTTCAGTTACACACAGCAGCATAGCCATTTCCACTTTTCATATTCTGCAACAAGGCAACACAAAATATGTCAAACTATGATAAACTTAAAAATGAAAGTCTGTTGCAGACATCTATTATCAGGAGGACTCCGATTAGACACTTACATTGACAAAAAAAATGAAGCATTATGTCTCCTTCTTCTCTGTAAAATCAGCAAGTCAAAAAGTGCATTGTGGACAGTCACATGACACGGGACCACCAATGAGTATCTTTAGTGGGCAATGAAAAGTACACTTACAAGCCGACAAAGGAAGGTTGCAATGAGGTAACCATGAGAATTGGGAGTTTATGCAGTAAAGTGTCTAGCAGTAGAAAATTCACTAAATCTAGTTGGGATTATGGGTTGGCCCACACACAACCATCATGGTTGAGTCGAGTATGCAGTGAAAGTTTCATAAATTATCCTCCCAGCGTCTCAAAACACAACATGCCAAACTGACGCCTTCACTTCAGCTGACAAGAAAATTAAAAGCCCTCATTTCCTTAAAAGTCATCCAGGGGAGACAAACTTTAACAACTCAGACAATCACAGTATGCATGTCGTTTGGCCAATTCCCTGCCAGTCCTGGAACGCTGATTGGTTTTCCAGAAGGATGTGGAACTCACAAATGTGGCAGCTGCTTAAAATAAAGTGACAATTTTTAATGGGGTTTCAAACCTCAGCGAGTCCCTACATCCTGCCAAGCCCAGAGTGATGGCTTTCGTCCAAACCCTGGTTTTATCTAACAGGACACGGAGGAGTGAGCCTGTTCTCTCAGCTCAGTACCATGAGGCGGCCTGGATGCAGTCAACCATTTTCAAGTCGCCCTTGTCTCATCAGCAGGAGCTTTTTATATGTGCCATGTGTGCACATGTGCTTTCCAAGCCAATGTTCTTGAGATGTTCTTTTGACAGATAATGGTATGAAAGCATAATTAAATCGATCAATTCATAAGCTATGACAAAAGCTGTTTCATGGTGATTATAAAATCCTAATGAAAAACATCTTGAGTGTCGTGTGCACACAGCGTTGCCTTTTTCTTTCTTTCTTCTCTGTTCACCTAATTTCACAGCAATTTTAGTGAGTCAGCTGGTTGTAAGTTATCATTTTGAGCACAGAACAGAACAGTCATTTGTGGTTTCATCTGTCGATTAGACTGATCCAATTGATCTGTTTAATCATTAAGCTATTTAAATTGTACACAGGAGGTGCAAGTCCCCAGAGGAGGCTCCCAGCCTCTGTGTTTTTCAAATACTGTCATTTAAATACAGTGTCAACTGCTATTCCCGACATAGTTTCTGGGTTTTGTTTGTTTGTTTGTTTCAAAGGCTGGTGGCGTGTGAGGTGTGGACACATGTGCTGTCAAGTAGTGAGTAGGTGTGTCTTGCTGCAGGTCATTATGGCACCACACCTTTTAAAGTGTAGATTTTTGTGAGTGACTGACTACTGTAAATAACAGCTTTAAAATGAATAGCTGCTGGGCCAGATACTGTATATCTAGAGTGAGTGAAATAGGATCTGGCATCAATGGTTTAAAGGATTTCTTAAACAACTGAAATACACCTGCTACATTGTTATAAGCTAACCTGACAGACGGTCTGGACACTAGACCCATTGAAAAGGCCAGTAAAAGGGAACAATCAGTTTCCTGTTCCTTCTGACACCAATGCTGTTTTAGTAACGTAACATCATCGCTCTAGGAATAGCAAAATTGGTCAATGAGTCAGTCTTCTTTTTCTCCTATTTTAGTCAAGAGTGAAACTTCTCAACAACCATCTGATGAATGTTTTTACAGACATTCACAGCTTATTGACTCCCGTTTTTTTTCCTGTAATGTAGGTTGAAATTTCTTTTTTTGCCTTTCAGTAAAATATCAACAGCAAATATTGACACACAATTTGGTCCATGGTCATCAATGGAAAAAGCTTAGAAAGAAGCTTTCCCTTGTCCTAGGAAATTTCTCCAAATCTGATAGATTTTTAGACTTTTAGACATCCATTGCCCTGATGATCAATCCTCAACACAAGTTTATTTGTTTTTTATTGTTTATTTTGAACATCAGCCTTTCCACACTGCCTACAAAACTGGAAATAAGAAACAAGGCAACATCCTGCTCAATTAACACTGCATAACCCATGCATGGCCAACTCACTTTTCTTGACATTTTGCAAAAAAAAAGAGCAGTAGACTGCCATTGTCCACTCTAATCATTTGGTTTTAGATATCATTGTTGAAGTACTATTTCTAGAGTGGACACACTGTATTTTGATTTCAGGAGTGACTGGTTTGGATTGAAAGCATTCGATAAATATGGAATGCGTTTGGACGTCTAACTGGTTGTGACTTCAGTGATTGAGTTTGACACACATGCTCGAGACCTTTCCTCTGGTTCGACTGTGAGGTTGACAGTTGTGGTTTTGAGTGAAACGTCTCAACAAATCTTGGATGAATTGCCGTGAAATTTGGGACAGACATTCGCGCACGCTTTGATGATTATTTGACTTCTCGTCTGGCGCACTCATCAGGTTTAAATTTAAATGGGTCTTCTACTTTGTTTTGTTTCTACATTAATGGAGAATTTGTGACATTCCCGTCATCCGCAGTGGTAAGTTACTGGGGTTAATCTGCATGATGACAGCTTACATCAACATACTAGCAATTGCACAGGTTAACATCCAAACATTAGCATCCAACTGAATGCAGCATTGTGTCTGAGTGCAGACTGACAGCCAGATGCGTCATCTTATTATTTTTACAGTAACTGTTATCAGATTTTGGTCTCAAACAAAAATGAGGGGAATTCACTGAAAACAAAACTTTTAAGAAATTTACATTTAGGACTGTACAATGACACCACACAAGCAATGGCTGTGAGTGCATGTTATGTGTGCATATCTATGTCAGTGGCCAAATGATTAAACAAATACCACCTTTGTGCACAGCAGATTTAATTCATCTGAGCTGCGTGTTTTACGATGAAAAAGAAATATAGAAAAGTGCTTTTTGGTGAAGCCAGAATTCACTTGCCCTCTCAGAACACTACTGCTGTCAAGGTTGTTTTTACTCTCTCACATTAATTTATCATGGCTGAGCATTCAGCTCTGTTTACATAAGCCATCAATATCTACACCCTGCTGGTAATAAGATAGCCTGCTGGCATAATTAACTGACCAAAGGAAGAGCTAGAGGCAACTGACATCAAGACAAGGAGGCTCTTCACCATACACGGAGTGTACACTAGGTGGAAAGGAAAAAGGCCAAGGACTAGTGAGTTTCAAAACCATTATCCAGGATGAAACAACTAACATCAGTAAGATGATCCCAATTATGACCTACGTGAATGCCTCAGCCAGCTGAAACCCAGCAGAGAGGAGGAGCCAGAGGGGTAAACATGGAAGGACAAGCCCCTACATGGCATGGTCCCCTGTCAAATTGAAGAAGTGACTGATATCGGGAAAAACTGGACTGAAAGACGGCACAGAGACAGCAGGGTATATATTGTATATATACACAGAATGTGTGTGAATATTTATATGAAAAATAAATACTGACATTGTTCCTGCATGAGTGCAGAATGAGTGGGTTTTATTTAAAACCATTCTATATGGTGATTGAGGTGTAACAGATGTTCATAGAGTCAAATAGATCAGAAAATTAAAATAACTGTTTTTAAAGTTAAGAGAATGGGAGTATCTGCCATGTCCTGGAATTGTCAGTGTTTTCTAAAGTAATAATAAACGTCTCAACACCAGTCTTTATGTGTATCTGAACAAAGAGCATCATAGTGTACAACAGTGCATGATAATGTACCATGAGTGAACAGAATATGAGAATTCTGCTCTCTAGTGGTGATACACTGACTTGCAATAAATTAAAAGGTACATACATTTATTCTCTACTTCTGTGAAGGGTTAGGGTTACTGAAAGCAGTTTGACTAAGTTTGACTTCTGCTTTGCATGTGTATTACTTATAAACTTTAAAAAATGGCTTCTTTTGCATTTTAAAAGATCCTAGAAAGCATATTGCTTCACCCTACATATCCATTTAAGCTGCATCGTTATGCTATTTATCATTGACACACTTAGACTAGGCCTTTCTGTCACTCACCGTGTCTGATGACAGATCACTGAATAATGAATGACACTTTTTTAATATTCTTATAATGCCAAAATGCCATCATTTCACATACGGCAGAGAGCAGAGAATAGACTATGTCAAGTCCTCCTGGAGAACCTGCATTATTGAAATGTGGTTTCATTTAACAGAACAGAGTGTTGAGCAGAGATGATTGTCATCGTACATAGTGAGGATTTCAGAGAGTGAAGCCATATATAATTCACAAGAACTGCTGGTAAATAAAAGCCATTGTTGCCATACTTCTCCTTCCTGCTGTTTGTTTGTTGTCTCAGTAAAAAAGACTTTAAAAAGCTTTTGCTCTTTGTGTTTCTTTAGAATGTGACAGATCCTTTTTGAAAAGGCAGACACATCTGGTTATATGTCAGCAGGAGCATGAGCACCTTTTGTGCATGACTACTACACAAAAGGTGGACACAAAAGGGCTTTTGCATTTTTTCTAAAATAAAATGGTAACCAGTGCTGTCCAAACTAACACAAATCTGATTATTCAAAGCACTACATCAAATACAAACATAATTTAAAAATAATTCTGCATCTGTCATATCGGTGCAATTTTCTCTCTACTCGCTTCAGTCATTATTACCTGGACCTTGTTGGTACTAGGTGTAAATAGACCATGCTTCTTTTTATTTTACTTTGCCAGGTCATGGCAAACTATTCACGAGAGATTGTGGAGCACAAACCCCCTACCGGGCACAGATATACACTGCTCTGCTATAACGTTATAACAAATGACCTGATTCATTGATGTGGTTTATCAGTGAATTGTGTACATTTCAGACCAAAATAATCCAACGACTGCCCCTTGTGGTCTAATGTGTATTGAGATTCTGCATCGATCAATTATCGTATTATTACAGGAGAAATTGCAGCTAAACATAGTGGTTATGATGTGGCTCAACATTTGATAGTTATGTTAAGTGATATATGTTTATGTAGTGCATGGCTCTCGTGTCCAAGTATTAAAATAGATGAAGGTGAAGGTAATATAATTATGTGTTATGACTGGGTCATTGTAGGACTGTTATGAAATAGTAACATGCTGTATAGGTGCAGTATTAAAAGATAAAATGAGACAAGTGATGAAAAGAAACTAACCCAATTTAATGACCAAAACAATTAAGCACTGTTCTTTCTGAAACCGATGTGATCTTTCCCTCAAACTGATGTGCAGCAACTTGAAGTCACTCATTTCTTCACTTACCTCTACGTTAGCTATACTTATACCATCAAGCTCAAGTCAAGTTAAGTCTTATAATCATCATTTTGAAAATCCAATCACTCGCAAGTAGACCTTGTTTCATTCCCGTTACACAGTAAGACAGTGAGATTTGTTTTTCATGTCGTATTGATTAGGTTGTTGACTCAGTCAGCAGCTCCTAAGATGACATTTTCAGAGCAGAGGATGAATGAGAGGCTACAGATAATGAGCAGTCAGTGTTGAATTATCCACTTACTTTCCATGCCTGCCATTTATGTTATTGATCCCAATTTGTGACAGCACATCTGAGCAAAAGAAACGTTTAAAATGGCCCATGGCGTCATCTGAACATTTTTCAAAGCCGCTCTTGATCACATCATCATCTTCATCCCTTTTCCGTCCCTTGATATGAAAACATGCATTGTAGTCAACTGTATAAAGGCATAATAAAAAATTATTCAGCAGCCTTAAATGGAATGCAGACAGCGTGCATTGTGAGATACATTTTGTTGTAATTTGTTGTTGTGCCTCTTATAGGAACAGAAGCAAATCATTCAAGTCTGATGCTTTGTTTGACTGCACTGGAATTACACTGACCATTCATTTTCCCCAATGGCAGCAAGAGCCTTTGACATTGATGTGTAAAAGGCATTACTGGCTGTTTTCCTAAAATAGTGATTCTTCAGTAATTTGCTATGAATTATACTCTGCATCTTTTAAAAGGTGAACTGTTTTAGATTTTGTTACATCCACTAATCCCATCCACAATAGTTTTGTGACACCCTGATGTAATTGAGACTATGCAACACTGGAGCTCTAGATCTTTTTTTTTATATATACAGTGTGCTCTGGATAAAAATAAATGATACGGCAAAATGTACTTTTCCTTTAAAATGTGCCACATCAGCAGAAGTACAGACACCAAATATGCTGTGTACAGTTTGCATGCGGAAGTGCCCAAAGTGTAAATAGAAAATATTTAAATATGTCATTACTAAAAGGTATGCATTGTATATTCAAAAACCTGTCACCAAACTACAGTGTTATGACAGAATAATGATAATTACTAGGATGAGCTATAATATAATAGAAAAATCCAAAAAAGGGCCCTATTAAATTATCTCTCATCCTAGTAATGATCACCTCTATCAATTATCACCTGCCTTGTGCCATCATTCATGTTAGCATTTGGATTCTACACCTTGGCTGTTCATTATTTTTGTCATATTTATTTCACTTTTATCTCTCATTTCCACAATCGTATAGCTCTCTGGTTGCTTCTATGGCCTTCACTTATCAACAGGCAGGATATTTTACAAATAATGTTGCAGGACAACCAACGTTTGTCTGTGCTCTATAAAAATAAAAGAATAAGAATAAAAAACGTTCATGCTTCATATTTTCAAAGTCAAAACTTGCTGCAGCTTAGTACATTAGTATGCACAAAGAACAACAGCATAAAAGGACATTATGAAAAAAGACCACAGCACTATATATAACTATTGATTTTATGCAGAAACACTGATGTGGAGCAAAAGGCACATGTTTGAACTGATGAATACCTATGGCTGTCAAATATGAAGCATTTTTTCTCACTGTCACAGGGATGTTTTCTATACCTACTGCCACAATCCAATTCAAAACCATTAGAGACCAACAGATAACAAGAAAATTACTGCAGATGGAGGACACTCTGGAGACACACAGTCTCATGTACCTGTCACTCTGTCTCCATTTCCCACAAACACCACTAATAACTTTCATTAAGATTGCCATTACAAAAGGAAATTACACTTTTTTTACATTATCATTGTTGTGTTTATCATTTGTGGAGAAAAAGTGTTATAAATCCATAAGCAGAGTGGTGTTGTATAACCACTGAATGAGTAAAAGTGTTGTTAATGGCATGGCAACAGATGGCGAACAATTCCAAACATATACACACACTTACATTAATGACCATAAATAGATGAAACACACAACGCTATTAATGTGGAATATATACAACACTTTAGGTGATACTTGAATTAACTCTAGCCTCTCTCTGCAAGGCAGAATGCACCTTTCGTTCCTCTGTGTTTGGCATAGTTGTTCTGATTAAGTAAGAGATTTTAGTATTTTGTTTTTTTCTTTACTGTATTTTTCTACACATCTGTACATAGCTCTTAGATTTTTATTTTTTTCAGACAAATGAGACAATGTCAAGGCAATCCAGTTGTTTTTCAGAAGTCTAATAACTGGACTCTGCACACTAGATTGCACCAATTGGTCTAAAAATGTGCAGCATTCCCCTCTCTCTCGCGTTCCATTAGCGAAGACAATTTTCTGCGTCATGCTGTAATGGCTTTTAGCACAGGTATTGAATTAGCACTACATGTGGTATGTATGAAATGTCCACTGACTGGTTTCTAAAGGCTTCAGACATTCTTGTAAAATGTCTGGGAGCTTTGAACACAGTATGCTTTTCAACATCTCTGCAAACAAACAGAGAACCATATGCCACTTTGCAATTCAACCACAGCATATGACAACAATCTGACAAAATGATAATGGCACTGGATCATTCAGTTACACCCACAATTCTGGTGTTATCACTGCCCTTTTCACACATTCAGAGGTGCAAAAATCACTTGGATAAAATGTGGAGAAGGTGTAAGGTAAACACATGCTGCAGGCTAAATTAAGCGGGGTAAAAGGTTGAAACATCCGCCAAGACAGTGTAAAAAAAAAGAAGTAAACTTCCAAGAAAAATTGCATTAACTGTTCACCGTGTCCGTTCCAGCAACCCTAGGTTATAATTTCTTACAAATCAAAAAAAGCAACATTAGGTGTTTAAGTTAAAATGCTGGAGAAAAACTGTGATATTTCTCTGCTGCTCTGACTTTGACAATGGACCAATTGTTCTAAATATTGCTAAGCTGACAGGTTTTCAGTTTGATTAATCCAGTCACAGTGTTTCTAAATTATTAAAGTGTGAGATGTTGCCACAGATGAAATAAATTCATGATGCGTTCAATTTTAACAGTCAAGAATGCAGGTCGAATAAAATAAAACTACAATCAAAGTCAATCAATCAAATGAACAGATAATTAAACAGTGTTATGACAATAGTGACACATTAAACTGTTCATACCCCTACAATGTAAATTCAAGTTAGCTGCTGTACATTTGTTTAAAACACGATATGATAAAAGACAATTTCACTCTTCTATGACGTACACACTGTAAATCCTCCTGACAAAGACCTTAAACCACACGAGCATACACACAATTACAACACACATACACAACTAATGTAATGCGCTTATCTTCCATTTAATCTTAATCTAAAGCATCATAGGAAGTAAAGGTAGTGTCAATTTTTCATTGTCAGATTTTAGGGAAAACACATAATAATAATAATAATAATAATAATAATAATAATAATAAAGATAATAAAGATTTGCCATAAGACACATTAAGTAACGAAGGAGATAGGAAAAAGATACCATCTCTAATTATGCCACTTTATACAAGAGTATTGACTCAGTGGATTGTATCGACTCCACTGGAGCCGACATCATTTTGTGTCATTATCTTGGATCGAACTTGGCTGTGTGTGTTTTAAAATGAGCATTTGAGTCATGAGGTCATTGTTGTTAATCATAATCTCTCACTCTGTGTGTGTGTGTGTGTGTGTGTGTGGGGATAAATGTGTGTGTGTGTGTGTGTGGGGGAATTAATGCATGTTTGTGTGTGTGTGTGGCTTGTTTATATAGCAGGGTAGAAGGACTACTGGGAGGTTCTGTGTCAGATGCGACATCACATTACACAGAATATGATGAGAAAGCCAATATGCTCAGTCTTTTAAAAACACAATAGGACTCAATTTTAAAACGTCTAAAGTTATTTGTTTTTCTTTTTACTTCAACCGATTTGTGCCCATGTTCATCACTGACTGGACAACAATGGATGATAAATATGTGTCCAAACTGTCACCTACTGTTGATTTTTGGGCCGGGATGTATCTGGTAATAATAGGTGAGTACATTTCTTGTTTAGTCCTAATTGTCTGTGAGCATTAATAGATTTATTTTAGGATCCTGAAAAAGGAAACTTAAAAAAAAAAATATATATATATATATATATACATATATATATATATTTTTTTTTTTTTAAGATGTTATGATATCTGTTCATTTCAGCTTCTTTGGGTTTTTTTTATTTTTTTAAAAAATAGATAAAAAACTCTACATCTAAGCTAAAACATTCACAGCAAGGTATTATCATTATGGCGATACATATGGAAGTTGTTTTTATATTGCTGCTAAAGAAAATTGAAGGAGGCCGTGGATCAGTGGTAGAGTTCGGGGGTTTGATTACTGGCTCCACTAGTCTACATATGTGCATGTGTCCCTGGGCAAGACAAATCACCCCAAGCTGCTCCCGATGGTTGTGCTGAAGGGTGTGAATGGGTAAGTTAGATAAAGTCCTGCATATCAATGCACTGCGTAGATGTATGAGTGAATGGGTATCTTGACAGGAAAGGGGCTATATAAATACAGAGAGCCCAATTATATTGAAATAATTATTAACTGTAATCATTGTTGTTGTACTCAGTGTTTAACATGCAAAACTATCCTGGTTTCTGGAGACAGAACATTAAACATGTTGTTTTATACATAAACACTCACTTGTTTATTCTCATTATCCACTTGTTTGACACGACAATGAGCATGCATTCCATTTACATGGAGATTATTCATCTGAGGTGCAGGAGCAGGACCACACCGCAATCATTCCCCCTCTGTCTATATATCCCCCCTATTTCTGTCTTTTTGCTAGCCGCGATCAGGTGAAGGTTACCACCACATAAAAACTGATCAAGCCTATGTTGTTCTTATTTATTCCTAAATAAATCAATTTGACTTACAATCATTTGATAGTGTGGTCCCTGCTCGTGACTTGACAAAACCAACAACAAACCGGGATACGGTTGCATTGAAAAACACGATACACCTTTCAACCCTAACCCATCACCATCAAGATGATGGAGATACTGTATATTGTGACTGATAGCAGAGTTCAGACGGGAGGAAGTATATAGGCTTTTTCATGTTTATGGAAGTCACAATTCCTAAATATGGTCGAAGCCAAAACAGTTAACTGCATATAAGGTGACTGTGCAAGACTTTGGGTTATATAACCATTGTTCTAGTGTGGTGTGTGTACTTGTGTGTGTGTACCTCAAAGGGACGCTCCATCACTTCAGTTCTGCAGCTGCTGGAGTCTCTTTGTGTCTCCTGAATCACTCCACAACTTCCCTCGCTTTTCTTGTGACGCAAATGGCACTGGTGGCACAGTTCAAGCATCAGTCCACCTTTGAGGGATCTGTGGTGGAATATGGATTAACTGTCACTGACGATAAGACCCACCATTTCATTATGTAGCCCTGGAAAAATGAAGCTACATTTGGCTACTGCAACTTACCTTGTTGCAGTGCCAGTATGGCAGCAATTTATACTGCAAATTACACTACAGGTGGTTGCCTACCATTTGTATTAAGTGCCACATCACCCTATAGATGGCATTTTATCTACCTTCATTGCAAGAAAAGGTGCTGATTATTGCCTTCAAAAGCATTTTTTCCTGGTTTGCTATTTGCAACAGGCAATCATTATTGCCATTAATGTCGAGCCCACTTGCACATATACATTCATGCACAACCAGCACCTACATAAAAAGCTTGTATCCTGTGACCATATAGCAAACATTAAACTTCTAAATGTGCCGGAAATGAACTTCTTCATTTATTTATTTTTTCTGACAACTTTCACATTTATTTTTTATGGATACATGTTTTATGCATCGCAGTTATACCAGGACATGGACATGGTTTCCTTGTGTTCAGACCACAATTCAAAAAGTACACAGTAATTATGCAAAAATGTGCACTGTGAAATGACATAACATGAAATCTATTCTGAGGTTACTGTTCAACCAAAATGAACAGGCTTCTTTCAAATTGAAAGCATTACATATAAACTTAACACCCCTTTGTACAATGTGCAATATATCAAGTGTAATCCTGTTTTATACTGTAAATATTCACCTCATTGGTTACTGACTGCATATTCTATTTTGTATTATAATATTAATAGTGGATATCTTATAGTGAACATTCATAGACAGGAGAAAGCATGTTATCACTGTTTATTACACTTACCTTTACTGTCTTTGCTCATTGTGGGACTAATAAAGGACGTAACTTATATTAAAACGTACCTCACATTTCTAAATGCGTCACAGTGGATCTCTGTCAGGATATGTCGTTATAATATCTGGAGAGCACGACTGTAAATAATCATATTAATGAAGCAAGGTCGACCGTTTTGTTGTCTCATCAGGTAATCACCGTCACCTGTGCTTTTCCTGCTAACACAGGCACGTCAAAATGTCTGCTCTCGAAAAGAACTCGATGAAAACATGCTAAAAAGTCTGCTTAACAAGTGACTCAACGTATTTAAACGTTAAAAATCTAAAGGGGAGCATGTCATGTTTGTTTGGAGGAAGTCCGCACGTTGTTTTTCAAGTAGTTCAATCTGTGTGCTCACTGCTCAGATGCCGTGTGCTCCCCCTACCGGAGGCATCTGGGATTACCCAACAACATAAACATTGCAAATATTCATAGTATACATGTTGTCTGTTACAATGCTACTGCAAAAATGTCATACTCCTGATACTTAGACAGTACCTGCAATAGTAACCACCATTTTTAAAATAAATTAATGTCAGAAATTAAAGTATGATGAATTTGTTGCTGGATAAAGCCCAAATGCGTGCAAAATTTACATTTTAATTTAAAAAAAAAGCAAATAATTAAATGACAAGCATGTGTGTGTGTGTGTGTGTGTGTGTTTGTGTGTGCAATATTGTTATTACAATATATGCATTGGAAGGGATGATAAAAGGAAATGCAAATGCAGAAAATGGAGTTACAGACTTCAATGAATAGAGATGCGACACTGTAAGGTCCAGGTTGTCTGAGATTACACTCACTTCATGAAATGTGACAGTCAAAGGCTGTCATTGCATTTGTTATCGCACCATTCCCACTATATTCTACAATACAACTGTCACTGTGGGTTTTTTTTTTATAACAGCGATGGATGCAAAACTCTCCTAGGATCTTAACATATCAGCTGTGAATTTCATTTAAAAAAAAAATATTATACTCAAGGCATTTTCAACAAACATCTCTTTGTAAACCATCATGGACATATCACGTATTCATGCCAGTGATTATTGGATTTATTGTCATGTTGGAGGTCATGACATATCAAGGTTACTTCATGGGAGAGAAATTTCCATGAGAACCTGATGGGGACAACACCTGACTTGCCTATTCACATCTAAAACACATTACAGGACAATACTGCATGTTGAATTCATCACATTTGCATTCACTTACATGAGGGAGGGTTATTACAGGTTTAACACGGAACACCTCAACCAATCTCCATAATGGAATTGGCGATTACTGAAATGCTATAATTAATTTTCCAATCTCTCTACATATTTTTAGAATCCCATGCAATATAAGCACTTTGCCTCACAGTGATGAAAATAATTTAAGGGAGGGCGGGAGGTAAGTCCACTACACAACTATACATTCAGAATCTCATTTTCGGCTCCAAAATGTTTTTGGATCACAAAAATGCTGAATGCCGTCATACAACAGGCTATCTTAACACAAGTTATGCATAGATTGTGTGATAAATGTGTCTTTGGTGGCAGTGACTAACCAGTACAGAGTAGAACATGTGCAGTTATTGGTGCTGCCAGCCTCAGCATCTCACGAGCAGCCAGCTTCTGTACGTTGTCTGGAGCTCTGCAGTTAATGAAGCATGGTGAGAGAACTAAGCCTGAGGGCAAAGAGAAACCCAGAGGCACTGAGGTCAGGAAAAAAGCAAAAAGCTGTCACAAATCCTAAAGGGGTTCAGTGTCACGGTGCTGCTGTTGCCTACAGTATATTAAAACTCACAGAGAACCAAGGTGCTTCTCTGTCCATATACATTCAAAGAGCAGATGAAGGCAGGCACAGCCATGTCTGAATTTCAGTTCATTTTGAATTCTGACTGATCTCATCACCACAGGCTGCCATCGTGTGATTTTAGATTTTATTGCCGAAAACACATTCTATCAACAGCCACGTACAACGAAACACAGCTGCAGGTGTCTCATTTAATGAAGGTATAAGTCACTCATGGGCAACATACGGCCCCTGGACTGAACCTAGCCCATGAACCAGTTTTATCAGGCCTGTGGCGTCCTCACAGGAAAAAAAGAAATGAATAAAAAGGGCATCTTTATTAGATATGTTGCTATTCAGCATGAGTTCAAGAGAGGGTCCTTTCTATATTTTGATTGAGGACAAATTGTGACAGAAAAGGTGAGGTGTCCGTGAGGATACCTGTCAAAGTTGTTAAGTTACTGTCTACCACTGTATAACCATCACAACCAAAAGACAGACAGAAAACAAAAATACAAAGTTGAATCATACATAAAATAATGCTCATTAATAGTAAGATAATAACAATACAAAGACAAAAATTAAAAAAAACAACTGAAGAGGAAACAGTCACGATGCAACTAGTAATCTCAGAATGACATGCTTTTCATGTTATTGCACAATAGCACCGTGTATATGTTCAGTCAGATGAATTCTATGTATTTATTATTATGATAAATATAATCCAGTTGTATCCTGGGTCTTGATTCTAATTCTAATATAAGGTTACATTCTAATATTTCATCCAGCTAATCATTTATTCCTTTCTCTCCTATAATTTCCCCTTGGGGATGAATAAAGTATTTCTATTCTATTCTATTCTATATATCATTTTTCAATGATATCATGCTGCTGTAATCACAACTATTGCTGAATTCTAGCATTGATAGATAGATCTACAGTATATATCTGTAACTGCATGTCTTTAGAATATATCTAACTGTATGTTACTGGTGTTTTTGTGATAGAGAAGCCTTGGTTTTGAAAGTGGTCATTGACCTTTGACCACCTCCTTAAAACCCATTTTATTTAGAGATTATTGACATTGTGAAGGGGTCACACGGTGGTGTAGTGGTTAGCACTCTCGCCTTGCAGCGAGAAGACCCGGGTTCGAGCCCCGGTTGGAACAAGGGTCTTTCTGCATGGAGTTTGCATGTTCTCCCCGTGTGTGCGTGGGTTCTCTTCGGGTTCTCCGGCTTCCTCCCACAGTCCAAAAACATGCAATGTGGGGATTAGGTGAATTGGACACTCTAAATTGACCATAGGAGTGAGTGTGAGAGTGAATGGTTGTTTGTCTCTATCTGTGTGTGGCCCTGCGATGGACTGGCGAACTATCCAGGGTGTACCCCGCCTATCGCCCGATGTAGCAGATTGGCACAGCACCCCCCGCGACCCTCTGGTGGAGGATAAAGCGGTTAGATGATGACTGACTGACTGACTGACATTGTGAAGGACTGATACCTGTTACAGAGAGGTGTTTCTGTTGTTTACAGCCAGTGGCCTTCCCCTCACAGAGACAGTACAATATTGATTTTGTTTTATGGTGTTTCTCCAGTCTATATTCTTATTATTTCCTGCAGCCGTCCTGTCTATCTTGGGGAATGCAGCAGTCCTGGCCAGTGCAGCCCATCGCCTCACTTCACTCAAAGCTCCGGAGCTGCTGACAGTAAACTTAGCATTAACAGACATGGGCATGGCCCTCAGCATGTATCCTCTGTCCATTGCCTCAGCTTTTAACCATGCCTGGATTGGTGGTGATGCCTCTTGCCTCTACTACGGCCTGATGGGTATGATCTTCAGTGTAACCAGCATCATGACTCTGGCTGTGATGGGGATGATCAGGTTCCTGGTAACAGGAAGTCCACCTGAGACAGGTAATGTAATCTCAAATAGTATTTAAGGGAGCTCAGAGCAGTTAAAGACCATATGACATTTATAAATCATTATTGTAAGACAACAATCAATCTTGACAAATGTCCCAGAGATTTAACTCCGATGCAAGTTTCCTAAATTCCCGTTCGGATTAATAATATATCCACCCAATCAAATCTAAAGCTGGATATCAGCTTGGCAATAAAGCCTTTCAATTATTCCAAACCCCAAAAAAATATTACCTATGGCTTTCTTATTTCTTTTTAAATGCCATGCTCGAATGATTATTGATCACACAATTGGCTTTTGCCATCATCACGTTGATGACACCAGTAGATGACAGAACGTGTGAGGTTTAAAAATAATGGCACTCGATGTAAAAAAAAAAAAAAGAAGACAAAACATCAAATAATATACTTACTGTAGTAGGTTGCCCAAAAATACAGTTGCCACTGCTCATTAAGCTCATTACAACACCCTGTGTTGTAGCTGCAACCTCCATCCTCCCAGCTGAGCCTCACTGATGTGTGCTTAGCTTTGGTGTTATTGTGATTTAATTAAGATCCTAATGGCAATGCCTGTCTTAAGAATTAAGAACAATGTGGACTCCTACATTGCTGCTTCCTTTCTTTAAAGGTTAATGCAAAATCGGGCAAATGATGTGTAACAAAACAAGGCAGCGTGCAAAGCCAATACAGTTCATACACTAAAGTGAATTTAAAATCTGTCTCTAGGGCTCAGGTTCCAGAGGCGAACGGTCTGCGTTGTGATCACTGGGATCTGGCTGTACGCCGTCCTGTGGGCCTTGCTGCCTCTGTTCGGCTGGGGCAGTTATGGCCCAGAGCCATTTGGATTTGCCTGCTCGATAGCCTGGACCGGCTACGGGAAGTCTCTGAACCACTTCACCTTCATCATAGCGATGTCCATTCTCTGCACATTCCTGCCCAGTCTGGTCATTGTCTTCACCTATTTTGGCATTGCCTGGAAGCTGCACAGAGTCTACAAATCCATCCAGCGCAATGACTTTCAATACGGCAACATCGAGAAGAAAATCACCTTTGTAAGTATCAGTGCTGACACTGTAGTTTTTTTTTTTACTTTTACTGATCGTGCACAAGCTTATTTGTGAAATGTAAAATAATAATAGTACTGAAGAAATTACTCCACAAAAAAACACTTTCTTTTAATGAAAGACATTTTACTAAAGTAGACGTGGGAAATGTCAGTTCAAAATGAGCCAGGTTCTGTTTCATGTTCTTTGAGTTGCATTTATTAGATTAAAGCACATCTTCAGGCAACCAGGCCTATAAGCAAGCATATTCCAGACCCATGTAAGACAGTCAGACCGCACCCTGGAGACAATAGGAGGTTTTACAACATTTACAACATTGACCTACACTATGTAATTGTTGCCACTTCACAGCAAAATAAACAAAGTGAAAGTTCAAAGGCACAAAAAATCATTACCTTCTCACCAAGTGTAGCCACAGAATCCAGTGTTACTAGGCAACAAAGCACTAACCGGTGCTCTCTTTATTGAGTTACTGCTGGTCACTGGTTGCACTCACCTACTTTATTGTCTCTCCATACGGTCTACTAATCCTCTTTGGTCCCACTGCAAGCTACCATTAAGCTCTATTTTGTCACAGGGGTTTTAGTAAATATTGAAGTTCCAGCTGAAAGATTGATATTTTAGCTTTTACTGTTTGGGCAGACCTCGCCTCACCTCGCCACGCCACGCCTCGCCACTAGCATAGTACCTGGTACCAGTAGGAGTCTGTGCTCCGGGGACGTGTGCCGAATTGTAGCCAATCCTAAAAACGTGGGCTAATCTCCAACAACTACAGGAGTCTGGTGTAAAGTCACTAGTCACTCGTACGTAGTTTCACTCAGCCGTGCAGTGATGACTCCACCCACGTTAAGTAGGTACTTTTTTTGTAGTGGAGATGCAACCTAATTGTGCCGTGGCGCGTCGTGTCGTGCCGAGGCGAGGCGAGTAGAGCTGGTGGAAATACGCCATCAGTCACACAACATGTGGCAGCTTATGGCCAAGTTAAAGGGAATTGGGCTTTGAAGGTCAAGGGTTCCAATGTTGGGACAGGTCAAGAACAAGGTACCTTTGCTCCCCAGGTGTAGATTTGTGCTGCCCACTGCTCCTTGTTGGTGTAATTCAACTACTGGTTTAATTCTGATTCTAACATCTCTGCTATAGCTGCTTTATTTGCATTTTATTTGTTGCAGTCACACAGGTTAATAACAGCTTTATACCTGACTTTTGATATTGAAAATATTTGAGTTGAAAGAAATAGGGCAAATCTGTGACAGAGGAGCTGCAGTATTTTTATTCACCGACAAGCTCTACATTGATGAGATAACTAAATCAACACTCTTCTATTTTCCTTGGCTCTGTTGGAGTCATTGTTGAGCTGAGAGGAGGTCATTTGTTGATAATAGCAGACTCCACCTCACTTCACTAACTACAACTCACATGCTTTAGGACATTAATGACTTCTCATTTTTTCAGGTCGACTTATCTGCCAATAAAGTCAAAGTCAGTGTGACATCACATTGACACAGCGGAGGAACACAGCTATACAACAATGAGCAGTATTAAGTATTTCTAAATATACCCCAAAAAGTACAAGTGTACAAAACAAAAACACATTGTTACATCAATGAGGATAATTAGAAGCCCATATTTACTGTAAATAAAGACAATGGGGATTGTGTGTATGTGTGTTGGGTTTCCTTTTGTTCTAATCTGCTAATTCACATGCAATGCTCACACTCCATTTTCAAGTGTTGGAAAGGCGTACACCTAAGCCATCATACATACATTATGTCTGTGACTATGTGTGTGCATATTCATGAGAGTGGCAAACAGGTGACATTTCCTTCAGTTTGTCAGATGTTTAACATGAAAACTGAATTCAAAGGATGTGGTTTTTTGTTTTTTTTTAATGCTAAGTGCAGGTTTGAAGACGCCGCAGAATATGTTGATATGCAGAGGGTTGATTTGTGTTGTTTTGTTGTTGTTTTTTAAGTACTTGATTCTATCAAACGTTGATGATAATGTTAAATCAGGCTTCTGTATCTCTATGTGTTTGTTTTTTCTTTATCTTCTTGTGTATGTATTCATGTGAGTGAATAGAGGAATGGCAAAAGAAAAGTGCTTTATATGGTCATCACTTTATAATTACAGAACATTTGCAGCACCACATAGCACAAGCTACTCTCAGTCTGTGACTTTTCAATAAAATGCAATAAAGTCCCTTGTAAGTTTATAGTTTTATGATACAGGGGGAGTTATCTTTGGTCACTGACAGGTCTGATTCTATCACATCTTTTGCAATTAATGTTTATGTGGGACTTTCTAAACCACTGTAGGTGAGACTTCCTCTTGCTTGTGGTCAAACTGCAGTGATTTGAACCGAACAGCTAACCAGCGAGGGCAGTCGACGGGGGTTTCTTTGGTGTGTGATAAAAAAAGAAACTGCTTTTAAACCGCAGTCAAAGTAAATAGGCATTACTCTTATTACATCAGTTATTTTGTCTTAAAAAAACAAAAAACAACAACAAAGAACTGCACAGAACGCTTTTGATGAAAGATGAAAAGAGTTTTCACTTTCCCTCGGACTGGCTCTCCTAACCGTGATTGATGGCGATGGATGCTTCATCGCTTGCCAGGTTTCTTAATTGAAAGTGACTGACTTTTGCAAACACTTTCCAATGAAGCCTCTCCATATTGTTCTGTGCAATTAACCATCTGGTGCATCAGGTTGGGAATTGGCAACCTTTGAACTCTTTATTCCTGTGAAACGCGAAGAAAGGAGGAATTTAATAGGAAAACAAATAAAACTCTCCCCGCTGTTCATTAACAATTATTTTGCTTGTCTTCAGTCAAACTCAAATTGGCTGTTGATTCCGTCACATTGACACCTTTCTTGAAATAACCGGTTTGATCCTTCCAGTGTAGCCATGGAAACATTGATTGCCTCACACAGTAAAAGGTCTTTCAGGTTTAAGTCAGAACCATGTACCTGTCAGTCGCACAACAATGTGTGTGTCTGCTGCACATCTCCTCACCTGACTGATAACAGCATACTGATAACAACATGATCATTGTCCCCTTGTGTTATTGTATTCCAGTTTATCAGGCATTGCCCACCCCAAATTATTATCTGTCTCACGTTTAACTACATGTCCCTTTTTTCCTTTTTCTTACTTCAAATATTGACATGTCACAGTATTGATTGACAATATTATTACTAATAATAATCCTGATAATAACAATAACAACAACAATAATAATAATAAAAATAATAATAATAATAATAAAAAGAATACACATTTATTACCTGTATTTCTTTTTTTCAAATGTTGTTTTTTTGTCAAATCAAATGGCTCATTTTCTTGTAGTCTGAGAGCTATTGTTTCCCACCTAATCATTCCCCATAAAAAAATAGTAAAGCAGGAACATTTGATATCAGGAGGCTGAGTTAATATGATTTAAAACTTTAAATTGAAGCTGCAGTGTGCAAGTTTTGTTTATTATACTATTCTGCTTAGTCGTAAACAACGTGTAAACAACATATGATTTGCACGCTGTGTTCTTCATCTGAAAATGGGCTGTGTCAAGCAATACTATCAGACCCAAATGAGGGAGCAGTGGTGTGTATACAGAGGCAGCACAGAGATGAGAAGGAATCCTTTTTTAAGCAGTAGAACTCACTTGACAACAGACATTTGTTTATAGTTAAAAAGTTATGCACCATTACCTTGTTACTGGATCAGCCAGCTAATCTTGCTGACTGCATGTCCAGATGTTAACACTGGTCTCTCATCTTGTCTTCTCGTTTCAGATGGCTGTGTCGATCACCTTAGGCTTCCTCACTGCCTGGACACCGTACGTGGTCGTCAGTTTCTGGAGCATGTTTCACTATCAGGAGCAGGACCACTTGGATCCCTTCATCGCTCTGCTTCCCTGCCTCTTTGCTAAGAGCGCCACCATGTACAACCCTTTCATATATTTCATCTTCAGGCGCACCGCATGGCACAAGCTCCTGCACCTCCACCGACTGGGCTTATGTTGTTCGTGTCGGGTCTGTTTCCCTGGCGAAGAGCCGAAAATGACCATCAAAATGGTTGACATCTCAGAATGTACCATTACCAGAGATAAGACGCTTGCAGGTGTGACGACAGGGACGAGTGAGATATGACAGTGGCATAAGAGTGTTGACAGAATACAGTCATTTTGGAGCAATGCAATTATATTAAAACAAAGATGTAAAAAGTTACCTTCCACTGTTCAGACTTAACAACAGTCTCTTCGGGTTCTCTGGCTTCCTCCCACTGTCCAAAAAAAAAATGTGGATTGACCGTAAGTGTGACTGTGACAGTGATGATGTGCAATGGCCCTGCGATGAACTGGTGACCTGTCCACGGTGTACCCTGCATTTCACCCTGTGAAGATAACAAACTGATAACAAACAATCCCTTATTTGATTGATTGATTGATTTTTAACTGAGTAGCATTTATCAATGTGTGTTCCATGATTCTGGTGAACTCCTAGATTTCCAGACTCCTGTGTTGTCCTCACTTTACACCGGAGGCTCAGTTTAAGGAGGAAATGATGCAGCGTTGAACTGTGGTGTGCAGGAAATATATGTAGTCCAATGAAACGGAGGACTGGACAACTTGGATAACCTTTCCAGTTTCGCAGATGGAAATAATAGTGCACCACACATTGTGCATGAATTTGGCCATAAGGACTGAGTATAACATTACAGTTTCGGAGTATGCTTACTGGACCTTGAAAAAAAACCCAGCCTCCAGCAATTTGTTCATCATGACCAAGAAGATAAGAAGATGTCTGGAGAGAAGCATGATAAAGAAGGGACCATCTGTGTTTACTTGGTGTAGTGAAGTGAACAAACTATATTTTGGGTATTTGAGGACTGCATGGAAAACTGGATTATGGCTGTATTACAGAATAAACTAAATGGCCTGAACACACAAGTCATGTATTAAAACGGAAAATGTGCTGTATGTTGGTTGACATGTGGATGGATATACTGAATAAATAATTATCTTTTCAGTGATTTACACCATATGTCCCCTCAATGAGTCACACAGTATTTACATTTGATTGAGTAATAGCTCTTTACCTATAAGGCAAACAATAAATATCATATAGGAATTTCCAAACCTTACTGTACATCAATTCAAACTATTTAGCAACAGCTATTTCACCCCCTAAATGATGTTTGGTTTTTATGTGTTTTTATGTGTAATCCGTATTTGTACACAACCACTGGATGTTGTAATGTGCATGTGTTATAATGAAGGATATACAGTAAATTCCTTTCTCTTACTGTTGAGGTTTCATTTGCCCGCTGTTTTTTAAATCGGCAATGTTAAATCCTATTATTAGAGGAAAACATGTAACAAATTCACTTTATCATAATGATGGATTTTATTTCCAAAGCTCTGAATATGCCAACAAAAATAAACTGCAAGTAATTTGCAATTTATTTCAATTATTGAAGATAAATAATACAACTTCTTTCCTTTATTTTTTATTTTATGGTTGTCTGGGCAGGTGTAATCTTAGATCTGCAGACATTTCAGTCCAAGTTGACAAACAATGATCTCCCACCCACCGTCCCTTTGCTCTCTGTATACTATCAGATAAAAATCTAAATTGCTGTGTCAGTGTGATTGCATGAGCTTGCATGTGTTGTCACTAATGGAGTGGATTAAGATCCCCAAAGTCTAATCTACTCACAGCAGTTTAACACAGAATTTTTTTTCAGAGATAAAATTAAGGGGCAAAGGTCAGCTTCAAAGTGTTTATTTTCTGTGGCGTGGGGGAAGGGTGTAGGGCTCTGGTGCCGTTTTGAAACATACAAAACACATGAGTGCATAATGGTGCTGGAGACATGCCAAAGGAATGTGCTCCTTCTTCCACCGCCATTAAATTACAGGCACATAGCTTTGAATAGGGGGTGTTTTAGATAGTTGCTGTTGCTATTTTACTATTTTATGTCACATTGGCTATTGTGAAAACAATAGCCAAATAGCAGTAGCATGGAAAACACAGGTGTTAATAATCACTTTAAAGGTGAAGAGCTACAGTGTACGGTAGAATTCTGAGAATTAAGTCAGAAGTCAGAATTATATGCAAACCTCTTTTTTCAGAATTCTGACTTTAATCACAGAATTATGACTTAATTAATTTTGAGAATAAAGTCCAAAATAATTCAAGTCAGAATTCTGACGACAAAAGTCAGCAAAGTATCGTTATATATTTACAAAATGCTGATTTTACAGCCATGAAAAACAATTATATTACATTTTTACAACTAAACCTCACTGTCCCTTCAAGTCTCAGTCGCTCCTAATGAGTCCTAATGAATGTGATTAGCAACAGCTGTGTTTACCTACTACTTAAAGCCAAAATTGCTGCCTTGAAGAACATCTATTGACACATATGGCAAGTGATTAGTATCAGGTGTTTACGAGGGAAATGCTGGCAAGCCAACCGTTTGTTTTGAAATCATTTCATGTCATGAGAATTTGGCGTTTCTTACTCAGATATCTGCGTACATTTTGTCTGTCAGTGTATAAAAAAGTATTATTTTGACAATACGATATTTCGTCTTTCTTTTAAAGGCGACATAGACTAATATGTTAGTTATTGAGGTCTACTTACATATATTAACTTGTTTTCATGGTTAAAAACCTCCTAATCGCTGCAAACGAGCCGATCAAAATATCTCCTCACTGACGCTCTTGTCAGCCGCGCTGTTTCAGACCAAAACCACACCCCCAGAACGTGGACTGTGCTGTGATTGGCCAGCCAACGAGAGCTTTCCTACAGTCCTGTGACTGGCCAGGTACCTGGAAGTGACGTAATAGATAGGCCAGCTCTCAGATACACAGCTCCTCCTCTGGTACGGTGGATGCTCTGCATCTCAGCAGCTACAACGAGAGTAGTTCTTCTTCTTCTGCGGTTGAATGTACGCAACCGGATGTGCCCGGACTAGTAGATTAAGGAAGTGCCGATCCGCTTCGCAGAGCCCAGGAAAACAATACAACACTATTTTCTCAGCAGTGGCTGAACTGTTGTTCTTAAACTTTAGGGTTTCATAAACAAGGTAATGACGCAGATACACACACACAAACGCAGCGTTAATTGGAGCTTCCGATCTATGTCGCCTTTAAGTGTTTTACCACCTCACTATATACTGCATTAGATACTGTTTATTATGAAAAACCTGACAATTAAAAAGTGACTAAATAGAGATGGTATGAACTCTGCAGTTTTAGCACAATAATAATGCATGATGATGAAGTGATAAGGTCCTAGCATATCAAAAATGAAATTAGGCATGGTAACATATACAGAGAGATGAAAATGAATAAGGTGCCTGCGCTTTTTTAAGTGAAATCTGTAGTAGGTTGTCAGGGATAATAATATGAGTATGTCAATAGCTTACGGATATTGTTTACATTACACAAATAAATATAAATTCTTAATATGCAATTAATAATTCAGGTCTGAAACAGTGAGTAGAGGCAACATGAAGATATCTACATACTATAGATTTCAATGTATTTGCTGGTCTATGTAGTTAAAAAGAAATGTTCTGGGATCTCTTTTAAATGGTTAACCTAATGCTCTCACCTCTCCTGTTTCTATTGAGAAACCTGAAGGTTTTTTTTACAAATGACTTCTCACTTTTTGGCGGCTGTTTCTCCACTTGGAGTCTAATATCTCACCTATGACATTTAAAGCTGGCTAATGTTGTGTTGTGTCACCTGTGTCTTCCTCGAAAGCTTTTGCATTAACAAAAATAAATGAAAAACTACTCACTTGTCACACCTTCACTGTTGAGAAAACACTGCACATCTCTCTGCCTATCTGGACGATCGCATGCCGACATGATGGGTCTGTTGTTACTTGAGTCAAATGAGACGTACAGTATCCAGTATACCCGGATCTCATTTCACCCACTGAACCACCTTGAAAGTCATTTACACTCAACATGGATATGAGTATCAGTGTGCTCCCTGAACATCATGGAGATTTTCTGACCAAGTCTGTGCTCCAATCCCAAATGTTTTGTCTTCCTTTTCATGCTGGTTGCCTGTAGTTTTTATTGTCAACAACAAATGTTGTTTTTTTGTTTTGTTTCCATTCTCTGCTGGTTCACAACAAAGCCACGCCAAGCTGCTTTCATTAATTTGCATACGATGGGCCTCACAGAAATGTTGTTACTGTCTGTACAAAAATATGTGAAAAGCGTCAGATTCATGAAATGTGCACACTGGTCCATTTTATTCCTACTATTTACGTGTGAAGTGTGTCTTCACTCCACTCTCAATATGCCGCCAGGCCTATGAAGTCATGAAGCGTGTGCAGTTTTAAGAGATGCATCAGAAAAGGTCGAAAAACAGAAGAGCTGCACTAAAAGCACGTGTGCTGTGAAACTGAAAAGTCTGTGTTTGAGGTAGAAGTTAAAAAAAGGCACGCATTTCCCTTCTCTACAGTGACAACGTTTCAAAAGGAAGGAAGGGAGGGGGACCTGTGCTGCAATAACTAAGTAGTAATCACACAATGTCCCCAGAGGGTTGGATGATGGCGCAAATTAAAAAAACATCTTGACATCAAAGTTTCCAAAAACAAATCATAGACCATGGAAAAAATTGTGGAAAGGAAACACACATATATGTACATGTGACAGCCCAGGATGAGAGGGAGAAAGTGATGAGATCCAGCAAGAACCATCAAACAGAGGTAATTTATTTCATGACATGTTAAGATAATGAATGCAAAAGGTTCATTCATTCGGTTACACAATAGCATTTGTAGGCCAGGATGATGCATATGTTCATATTGTTTGAAGCTAACTAACTCAACTGGTTAAGATTTTATAACAATACATTATAATAATGATGGTGAAAGGGCATTGTATGGGTTATTAATACATTTGGTGAAAGCATTAAAGATTTAAATTATCATTGTCCATTAAAGGTGCATTTTTGAAACCACTGATAGGGTGTAATTGAAACTGGAAGTGTTAAAGGTTTTGTTCACAGCTGCTGGTTGAGTTGTGGCAAGGGAAGGAAGTGAATGTGAATACCTGCGTCATCATTGTCAAAGGGCTCAGTTTCTGTCCGTCCAGACTGAAATGCTTTCAGGACATTAACATACGTTTCTGTGGATGGTAACATCGGGAGCAGAATAGCTTCACCTTTAGATTTTAACACCATATTTTACTTTTACAAGATCCAAATGAATGGAGGGGAAATAAAACGGTAGTTTAATCTGATTACAAAATAAAATTGTACCCAGTAAACTGCAAATCAAACGCAGCCTCAGACCATTCGGATTCACAACTCGGCATTGTTATATGAAGCCAGAAACAAAGGCTACACATGTTTACACAGAAGAACTCTGGATAATGTCAGAAGAATATATTGAAAGATTGTCTTTGACATGTGAAGAGGGCAGCAAGGGGCGTTGTCTGGTTCAGGCATGTTTACACTGGCCGTAATGCTGGTTCAAGAATGCAGGGGATCAAGGTACATGATGATCCTTCATTAGTTTCTGAGGAATAACAGTAAATGTCTTGTATATGTCTGGTATGGAATATGGTTAAAAAAACAAAACAAAACAATATGAAGGATGAAGGATACGTTCCTATGTTCCAGGACGTGTATCTGCTGTCTATATGCGGGTCATTATGTGATAAGCTACAGGATTCTATCTATCTATCTAACCAAGTTTGGTGCAAATCAGCTTAAAAACATTTGCTGTTTCCTGTTGAAATAAAAACCTAATCACCTCTGCCAAAGCACTTATGACACAGTTACTAATTTGGTCATTAACACCTCCTCCTTGAAAAGGTTGACGGGCTGGTCATTAGCAGCTCTCTTCAAGACAAATAAGCGCCACTGTCCGGTTGCCAACACCTTGCCTAATTATTTACATATGACATTCAACAACTTCACATCCTGGCTGTTGCCGATAGTGACATGATTTATATTATAACAATAATAATAATATAAATATGTGGAGATGTGCTTTATTCAAGGCTGTGTGAGATACACTAACACAAAAAAAATGTGTGATACAGAACCAAGGCCAGAAAAACATCCCCTTCCTTTTGTGAATGTGTTGTCTCACCTTGTCAGTGCTGACGTCTGTAATATACGATGATGTTATCTGAAGGAATTTCTAAAGGAATAATCTTGCTATTTGAATAGCCTAAGAGTGTTTGTGTTGAAGGTTTTGCATTTTCAGCTCAACACAACAACCATGTGCATCTTTATGAATCCTTAAAGAAAAGGACCCTTGAGTTCCAAAATCCTGAAACAATAAGAAAGGGAACAAAAACAACCACGATCTAGGTTGCCAGTTTCAGATTGGAACTTTAATGAGGTGTTAAACCAGCACGCTGTATGTGTGATGAAAATGCATGTGTTATTGTCTCAAAGGGACGGCATGTGAAAGGAGGCGTTAGGATCATACGAAGCCCCTGAAGGGACATGGGAAAAAAAAGAAAGATGGAGGTTAAAAAAAAAACTTTATGCAAGAGGACACTCTTCCAAGTCACATACTGTAACTTGGCGGTCCTGTTCATTAGCAACCAAATACAATAATCTGGACAGCTTCACAGTTACCAGTGGATTTTTGCTAAATGCAGAGAACGAGTGAGAAAAGACGATGTATGCTTGGTGCCGAAGGAGCTGGATCCCACATATGGAATCAGAATTAGGTCAATAATCCAGCGCTCAAAACTACAGAACATGTTTTATATTTGCTATTCATAAATTTTTAAGTAGGCTGTAACTGTCAAAAATTACTTGACAACTATGTTTTGATGACTGTGGGTTCTCCATATCTAACTCTAAACTCCGGGGGGGCTCTTTTCCCAGAATTTGAGTTGTTACTTGTACGTGATATACTTAGAAGCCCTCTCCACTTCCTCTTTTCTGAGATTTATCTCAAAATCCTCTATTGTTGTGAAAACTCCTCAGTACGTCACAGCGCTCCGAAAAATCCTCAAACTCATTGTTTTGTGCGCTGGATTATTGACCCAATTCTGAATCCATAAGAGTCCTCTTGCGTAAAGCAGTCTCTTCCGTTGTCTCTCATCTATAAGAAAACTGTGTTTACAGGTAAGCACCAATTTGATGTCTTTATATTTTAGGCCAATCTCTAAATAAAACTCTATGATCCTCTCCCACGGATCAATGTGCTCCATTGTTCTGTTTGTTTACAGTCTCTATGGGTGAATGAATGAATGAATGAATGAATGAAAGTTTTGCAATTTTTTTTCTTTCAACCTCCAGCCCCATGTCCCTTTAGGGGCTCTTTAGGATACAGACTTAATTAGTGTAGGTGACCATCAACAATGTCATTGTGAGGCTTCAATAGAGGTCTGTGGTGAAAAAAGTGCGCCGCAGACACCTCATAAACACAGTGGCAAAAAATACACCTCACAATAGATATTGTAAGCATCCTCTCTTTGTGCTATTAGAGATGACTGTTTTCCGTCCTCTATAAACACCGTCAAAGCTGCTATCACCTGAACAGATATAAAGCTTTCAATTTTTTTATTCAGCCAATTTTGACATCCATTTAAGAATCAATCTGTTTTCTACTGTTCAAGTCAAGTCAAGTCAACTTTTATTCTAGAACACATTTATAAAAATGTGGTCTCTCTTCTTTTGTCATCTGACCAGCTGGAGTGGCTGGACAGGAGATGACTAGTGTAAGCCTGGTGTAAACCAGTCATCAGTACAAACTTGAAAAGGATCTGAAACTGTTGAGTATGTCTGTATGAGAAACCTTTTGGGCTGTTTATATGGTGTAAAATTCCATCTTGATAATTCCCCAAAGAAGACTGTGGAGGCTAAACACAGGCATGCTGAAGACTTCAAAATTCAAAACTACTGTAACAGAGGAACTGAGTACCATTTAAGGTCGATGTTACAATGACAATAGCGAGGTCAGACCGACCATAATGGGATGCAGCCAAAGCTTATTTTGGAGTACAAAGGATAGCCTTCCTTAAAAATGTTGAAAGCTAAAGGAATATTATTCAAGGATGTAGAAGAGCATCATTATTCTACTAATGACATCAAATGACATCCATTGACTGTAGTAGGAAGGAGGATCAGGAGGTTCTATGATGTTGGTCCAAAAGAAGCAACATTGTAAAATGGAAACAAGCAGAGAGCACAATTGATATAGTTAAAGACACCACAACAGATAAAATAACAGCCAAACTGGAAGGAATCCATTTAGAATATATAACAAATCCCTATATACTCGACCATACTCAACCCTGTCTTGGCAAAGAGTGTGACAGGCTCACATGAGGAAATCAATCAAGAACAAGAAAAATCAGTCTTTAAAGCAAGTCAATCATCAGGTACAAACAGACACCAACCCAATTATGCAGGGCAACACTGTCCCTATTATCATGTTGGGTGGGCCCCGTCCTTTATCTCTGTAATTCCAAAAGAGTGTAAGGCTCGGTTGGATTTTAAACATGTATAAGCCAATGAACTGCTGTCGTTAAGCAGGCAAACACAGTTCTCTGAAAGATACAAAATACAATTTTAAATGTGACATGGGCTGTTCACAAGTGCCAAGTATGTAGCCAGATTCCATGTGTTTTTGTAACCATGTTTATCAGCAAATATCACAATAACACGACAGTGCACGGTACCTCATTTCTTGCAGTCTTGTGTCATGTATTAATTAGTGAGGTAATTACCTCAAACCCTGTAACAATACAATAAAAACCATCAGTACCCAGTATTAGCAGTAACACCTACTCCTACACTGCATGTCTCTGCATGTCTTTTGCTCCCTGGCTGAGATGTTCCTTTTTTCAGCATATGTGTCTTTGATGACAACAGAATGAAGAGCAGACTCTTGCTGTGAGGCCGACAGAGAAGGAAGGAGAAGGAAGGAGAGCAGGATTGCAGCTAAACCAGCTCTGTGTTTGTGTACAGTATGTTGTTCGACTGTGATCAAAATCACACACGTACACACATTCACATATAGGCAGTCATGCCTCCAAGCAGATACCCCCCAAGCCTTCTGAGCAAAGACATACAGACAGACTGTTCAACAGATGCAAAAAAAACACCATCTGAAGTTGTCCCAACATGAAACCGTGAAGTGGTTTGCAGAATTTATTAAAATAAAGTGAAATCTTGGGTTAAGCAACTAGTTTTTGTGACTAACCCTCTGAAAAAAGATGTTAAAAAACAGCAATGTGGAGGTGAATGTCAGAGTGCAGGTGTGAAGATGGCTCATGAGAGAAGCCACAGGTGAGCTCAATGACACAGCTGGTGCTGCTTAGAAAATCATCCTCTCATTTCTATGCCGTCCCTTTGAAGGGAGAAGGCTGACAACTGCACATGATGAACATTGGAGCTGGGCATCACATGAAAACATGTGCCACAGCATTGGAGTATCGCTTGTATGTGTGCTGCATTTAAGTGTAATAAGCTGTAAAAGAGAATTCCTCATCTCCAGTGTGTCGAGAGAAGAAATCAAACACCGACCACCTAAGATCACAGATACAGACAATGAGCCCAAAATAGATCTTAGTTTTAATTTTTATTTTACTATTTAATTAATTTTAACAAGTTTTTAGAGCGCGCTTGCTAGTTTTTTTTAGTTTTAGTTTTAGTTGCAGTATACAAGATGCAAAAAAGGTCATAGTAAGTATCGTGTGTCATAGAAACCCAAAAAAATATCACATTTTAAAAATGTATTAGGACAGATGAACAACTACCATCCGTGAAACAAATACAACAGTCTACAAGAAATTAGCCTGAAGTGCAAAATGTACATCATACAGCTGAGGTTGGATGCAGTTAGTGTGAAAAAATATAGCCAACAGTCTAAAGACACACGTGAACATAACAACATAATAAAAAGAGAGGTTTGATTCACTTAGATGATCCAACTCAAAATTATGTCCCACATTGTAAAAAAAACAAAAACAAATTGAAAACATTTTTATTATACAACCCTGCCCTGAATATTCAGCGTTCCATCACTAACGCAATGACCTGAACGGACTTTGGCTGCAAGTGCTTGATCTGGGTATTTTATTACACCAAGGCAGAAATCAAAGCTGACAGGTACCCAATGAGAATGTTATATTCTAATTTTGAAAGTCCCTGCAACAGTCCATTCAAAAAGTACATTTACAAGTTAAAAAAGCTACACCGACAACAACAACAACAACAAAAATGCCCTGAAAGATGATAAAAACAATGGGCTTTGTAAGAGAAATGTTGAATGTAAACACCACTGCATTTGTTTACACTGAAAACTGTACAGGCACCCTCGCGGAGCCTTGGAATTCCATAGGCTGAGCCACCAGCCTGTGAGGGGTTTCTGTCACTTTGACCTAATTTGCCCCATTTGAAATAAAAGTAAATACAATCGCTGCCTAACCTAACCCTAACCCTGAACCAACCTCCAAAATAGACACTTGATTACTGCTCCCTGAGAGACACTCATCACAGTTATCAGGATCACAAGCAGAATACTCTATCAATGAATTACATGTTCTTCTCCTGAATTAAATAACACTGAGGAATAAGATGAAGAAAACACCATACATACATGGCATAAGCATAACATGTGCTTATTAAGTGAATAATACATAGGATGTATACATGTACAGTATGTACAGAAAAACAGACTTGACACAAGCTGTAGTAGAATGGAATTGATTTCATTCATGACAGCCTTTAATGTTTATACATATATACAGTTTTAAGACAAATCCCCTGTAGGTGATGTGGATATTACAGTTGTGTCTCTGCGGATCACTGAATCATATGAGAGGACGTGATGCAAGAGTCAGTAGATTAAAAAAAAAAGACGTTTTGTCCTGAGGCACATGTACAAATTACTTGAGTGATTTATGGATAACAAAAGAAATGTCTTCGTCACAACCTTAAAGGAGACGCTGTCCAGTCGCACTGCCCTCTGGTGCTATGGACAACATCCATGCATTAATGAGGACCGTGATCATCCTTATACTGCACTTATACTGGGGCATTATTAACCACAAAGGCGCTGCAGATATAGGCATATGGAAGTATTCTAATGCATGTCGTGACACCAGAATATATCAAAACCATTGTTTTTGCTGAGTTAACTATATAAAAGTTGCACTTTGTATGTCGTGCATTAAGATTTTATATCATACATATCGAGTGAAACGAGAAGAAAGGGGATTGTAGAACTGACAGTTTGAAAGTGCGTGTGTGTGTGTGTGTGTGTGGGATATTTTGCGGTAAATAAATGAAGCCAGGGAAGCCGCGCAGTGAAGAACATGATGTCGCCAATCTCTCTCTTTGCCCTGTTTGATCGATTAATCAGTGTGATACTTGTTACACACACGGCGCTGAATAGAGCGCAGTGCAGTCGGACGTAAGTTGCAGCCACACAGAACGACCTGAGGAGCACTTGCGTAATTGTGCCTTGTGGAGGACAGATGGATCTGACAGCTGGACGCAAGACAGAGTGACTTTCCCTCATCACAGGAGCGCAAATCTCCTCCGGTGGAAGATACGATGGATGTCTATGCTTCAACTCTGTCGCCAGCGCTGGATATCTTTTTTGGTTTTTACATGCTGGTTGTGGGTAAGTTTAAAGCCGCGCGTAAAGCAAAGAGGCGAACAAGATGTTTGGTCGCTGCTCGAGGTGTGAATGGCACAAATGCTTTTTTCTAACTTAATTTCTTCTCCAGAATTCTGTCAGTTATAGATGGGGGGGGGTTGCACAAATTCATTCTATATCATTCATTTTTACGCATATACTGAAAATTTACCAAAAAATTTGCGCATAGGTGACTGGTTGTCGAGAGCATCACTTCTATCCTGGCACGTGGTGGTTATGTGTACTTATTGGCACGGAAATTGAACCAAATCCATAGAAGCCCCTCCTGTTACCTGCTAAGATATCTGTGATGCCACATTTATAGTTCTGAGCCTGACAGTGAATTGTATGAAGCACACGTCCTGCTGCTTTATCCATTATTCACACATCCCTCTTCATGGGTGTTTTTACCAGACCCTGCTCTTCTTAAGACCTGCCAGTAGCATGAGTGGCAATCAACCCTGTGCAGCATCCATCCTCAAACTGCAGCTAATATCTGTGCACACCTTGATCATAATGCAGTTGTAGAGAACAGGGAGAAGATAGATGATGTTTATGTTCTTTGATTAATGAGCTCTTGAGAGTTCTTAGCTGACCTGCCCTGTTGAGTACATTTCTGTTTATCACTGTTGGACACATAGGTGAAACTTGAATCTTCACAGAGGCTTTGGTCAAACACAGATGATATCAAAAAAGATAAGCAGGTAACTGCTGTGCATTAAGATGTATGAAAGGCCAATATCAAGATGGCACCAAGGTGTTTTCAGTGATGCACTGTGGGGGAGGTGGTGGGGGTGGGGTGGGGGGGCGGTTGTTAGTGAGTGTTATTTAAGCATTAAATAATAAATTAAAAGAAGGGCTAAAAATGAATAAAAAGAGAGAAATCTCTTCTCTTTGTTCAGTGACTTAGTTTAATCGGGACACAGCACATTGATAAACAATTCTGTAAATGTGTTTGTCAAGAGGCGATTTTTCACATTATGTCGTCCCTGCACAGATGTAACAGTGTCGCTCTGAAAACAGAACATACGCTTTTTATTCCAAAACTTTACAATATTACTCAAAGCAATTTCAATAGGTCCTCGCACCACTGTGTGAGTGCTCGGGCTCCAATAAAATAGATCAACTCAGTGTAAATAGAAACCTAATTGACGACACCCTGTCATAGTCACTGGCACTAAAAATGTGCAGCATTTATACTTTAACACACCGGATTCAGATGAACAGCTCGTTATCAGGCTTCTGCAGAGCTTGATGACGAGCTGATCATTTGAATCAGGTGTGTTGGAGCATAGCAACATCTAAAACATGCAGGCCAGGGTTACCTAAGGACCAGGGTTGTGAAACACTACTTTAAAACATGCAGAGCACAAACTCACAATACAAAACACTAATTACCATCATATCTGATGAGCCAATCACATGAAACTTGCATACTTGTAGCAACCTGACCTCCAACTGAAAAGGAACTATGGGTATTTTTAGTTGTTTTTGATATTTTTCAACTCAACCACGCACAAGTGTTAGTGAGAGTTAGGGCTAAAAAAAACGACAGGGCTCGGCGGTAAGTTGCAGACAATGACATAAAAAAATAAATAAATAAAATGAGCATGTAAAAGTCTAACATGGGAGTTAAACATGTGTCAACCACACCAAAGTACAATGCTTTAACCACTAAACGAACTGCCGACACACCCAAGGTACCAGATTGCTGTTATTTATACCACCACTAGGGGCGCCGATTTTAAAACCTAAAAACGGGTCGGAATTCTTGCATTTTCCTACAGTTAGGTTTTGTTGGTGGACAATCTCTAATTGCAGCCATGGTCCAGATGACCGGGCTGCAGATTTAAGTGACTATAAGTGCGTGGTGCTACCACAAAGACTGGTCCTGACAGCTGGTCACACACAATCATCTCTTTTTGAGAGAATAGGCTGAAAAAGAGAACACGTCCAGTGAGCAACAGTTCCCCTGGGTGAAAATGCCTTGATGCCAGAGATCGGAGGAGAATTGCTCGACTTGCTCGAGATGATAGAAACGCAACAGTAGTTTCAATCTAACCATTTGTCACAACAAACAGAGAAATGTCTACAGAAGACCATCTCTGAATACCAGAACACATCAGACACTTTTAAAGAAACGGATGTTGAGTGTTTATTGCTAAGGATGGAGGAAATAAGATTTGGAAAATGATGAAATTCCTACGGTCTAATGGGTCTATATCGACTGCCCAGTATGGAAATCTATATTTGTCTCAGGAGCGGAACAGAAAGGGGAAAGGGTAAAAATCTACCTGCACATCTGTCTGCACAGTATTCAAGCAAATGGTCAAGCAGTGGTTAAGCCACTGTGGTCGAATGATTGCATGAATATGTATGCTGTATTGTATGGTAATAAGGTTATTATAGGGCCACAGCTTAGAAGGCAGCTTAGAACAAGCAAAATAATAATAATAATAATCGTAAGTTTACAATAGCAAAGAAAATATCCACATGTCAACAAAAAACAACAAAAACAAAAATAAAAAAAATCTTGTGGAATTATTCATATTAACATTATTACAAAATAAAAAAAAATGAAGTAAAACAAAATAATAATTTGTGTTGTTTCATTTGAATGGATTACATTCCTTGTAATACCATCCAACAGGAGAAAGAATAATTATAGACTACATACCAATCCAGTTATTATTCATTTAGACACTACATGAATGAGTGCCATCGTTGCTCTCAACAGATATTCTGACAGTACTCTCAGCGGCTTTTGGAGCCAAAAGGCAGTGATCTTTAAAAGGAATAGGAAGTCTCTTGTTCAGGCTCTCATATGTACATGTGTCTCTGATAGTTCTCTGACAGATCTGTGGCACAGCATGGAGCTCAGTTACTCTGAACTGGCAGTGACCATGTTCACAGTCAATTTGTGGTGACAGGTAAAAGAAAAAGTTGCAAAAGAAACTTTTCAGCTTCCACCTTATGGTGGAACGAGTGGAACAGGTTGTTCGTTTAACAGGCTAAGTTGTAGATTCTTCTTTAGACCACAGACATGGAAATACAGGCAAGCATGGTCTCCAGGAATTTCCTAAGACCTTGTTTTGCTTTACATTAAATAAAAGCTTTACCTGGTTCTCTGTGTACCTGTGGTTCAGTTTCAGTTCAGTTTCTATCAACTATCAGTGAATCATGGGTGGTTTTCTGTTCCACGTTATACACGAGAACATCACTGTTCACTAAAACCATGTGTGTTTTGTTCTTCTGCCCCATGTCCATGTCAGCTGTGTTCTCCATCATGGGAAACGTCCTAGTGCTCGTCATGGCATTCAAAAGGTCGTCTAGAATGAAACCACCTGAGCTGCTGAGTGTGAATCTGGCAGTGACAGACCTGGGAGCAGCTATTAGCATGTACCCGCTGACAGTGGCATCTGCCTGGAACCACCACTGGCTCGGTGGAGAGGCTACTTGTATTTATTATGGCCTGGCAGGATTCTTCTTTGGCATCGCCAGCATCATGAACCTGACTGTCTTGGCCATCGTGCGCTTTGCTGTTTCCCTCAATCTGAGGTCTCTCAGTGAGTAATTATACCGTCTCGTATTTTCAGAGTTAAGCATAAAGCATAATCATGATAGAAATGTACGCTGTCATGTTTTTTTGTTTTGTTTTTTTATGTTTTCACAATCATGATGATGAATAACAATGATGATGTCAAACTTTATAACTATAGATATAAAAATAGAAATAAAACCCTCAACAATGTTGCATTAAAAATAAGAAACAGATGCCCCTGGATTAAGATTTTGTCTGTCAACGAAGACATTTTTATATATTAAACACACATTTACGCCACGTTTGTCAGTCAGCTGCATCTCTGAATGTTTAGTTTTGTTATCTGGTGAATTGATTCATTCTGTTCCATATAATTCTGTGTAAATCAGTGGTTAGTTACACTTTCTCACTGCCAGCGTGACAGGAACATGACGCGGTGTAGTGAAGTACAGAAGTCTCACGCTGCCTCGTCAAAACAATATAAAAGTAATTAAAAAACACAAATGCGTATGTTTATTACGATATAAATCGTACCACTTTATAGAAAAGAGACTTTGTTGGTTATTAAAACATACAATTTTACATATTGTAATTACACACTACATTGTTATAACCTGGAATAAGTCATGTTTAAAGAGGGGAAACATGGAGAATGCATGGAGAATGGAGAAAATGCAAAAAACTAAAACATAAGGGCATCTCTGTAATTAAGCGGACAGGTTCAGCCTAGAATATGTAGTGACAAGTGGGTTTAGCCATGTTCAACAGTTATAGGTCCAACCACTTGCAAATTGCTAGAAGCACATTGAAAACATTAAAAGCAACACACAGATGCACATCCAGTAAAGGCTACGCACAGCTTGGATATCTGCATATAAAATGCCTGCACATATAAACGTACAAAATCCCATCAGATGGGCTGTTTGCATGTTAATCCCTGACTTGGCTTACATTGTGCACAATACTTTATGTACATAAGATGTGATTAACATGTAAGAACTTCAAATTAAAGTGTGAAAGACCCTCTGGGTGTCCATATGGACATAAGAAGAATAAGGTAAAACAAGCAGAGTGATCTACAATCTATATATATATATTCTAAGGGCTATGGAAGCTTAAAGTAATTATACAAACAAACGAGTATGCGATTCAAGTTCTGCCAGTTATCTCTTCTCACAGAACCTTCAAGATATGGTGTTTGTTACTCATCTTCATCTCTAACGTCTCATCACTTTTATGTAAGTCAGTTTGATATGGCGTCCTATTTGGGCCACATTCGTGAAGGAACAATGTGAGACTTTGAGCACGGAAAAATATATTTTGCAAGCACAGAAATAATATTTTGAAGAGAAGCAAAACATAATTTCATTTGAGCAAACAAAAGTATATTCTGTGCTTAATAAATGTATTTGCATGCTTGCAATTATTCCGTGCAATAATAAGCCCTCTATTGTATAAGCAGGTTTGCATTCATTCTCTCTGTCAGTGACAAAGTAGATGTCACTTTGGGTGTGAAGTGCTTTAATAAAGACTCTCTATCTGTGTGAATGATGCAGAGCATGTTTAAAAGAACAGCGGTGAAAACCAATTACTTTTCCTTTTATCTGTGCAGAGGAAAACGTGAGCTGGAAACAGGTGAAGGTGCTGTGCCTGTGGTGCTGGCTGTACGCGCTCATGTGGGCTCTGTTCCCGATCCTGGGCTGGGGTCAGTACGGACCGGAGCCCTTCGGACTGTCCTGCTCGCTGGCCTGGGGACAGATGAAACATGAGGACTTCTCCTTCGTCATCGCCATGTTCAGCATAAACCTCCTTGCGCCTACCATCGTCATCATCTGCTGCTACCTCGGCATCGCTATCAAGCTCCACTTCATTTACAAGAAGTCGTTGATCAACAGCAATCCAATCCCAAATGTTGTGAAGCTACAACGGAGGATGCTGGTGGTAAGTGGTTCTCGCTGATGAAGAGTGTGCTCTTCTATTCTAGAAGAACAGTAGTGTTATTTAAAGTACTCACGGTGTATGGACATCGCAAAATATAATTTTCCAACATACAATATTGCAACACTGTGCATAATAAATAAAGGATATCTATAGATATAAATATAAATATAAATAAATATCTGTTGCTGCTGCTGTGGGAGCACAGTATATTGCAGGACTTCTTACCCTTTGTGTTGGACATAGAGACGTTACTCAAAAATAAAATTACTGCTAGAGTCCTGCTAGGTTCTCTATTATTGTACCGACGACTTCAGAGGCGACGTCCTCGCCGTAGTTCCACTCCTTCTGCATCCAAAAATTGAATTTTCAATCTAATGGTTTCTCGAGAAACAACAAAACCTCTTTGAACAGCATGCAGATGTAAGCAGCAGTAGCCTTGCAGTCGACCGCGAGCAGAGATGATTTCCTCCATGTCTGTGTCTGTGATTCTTTCCTCTAAACAAACTGTGCCAAAAGATGAAGTCGTTCCCAAACTACTGTGAAGCCCAAACCATAATACAACTTTTGTGTTTCTCATCTTGTCGCAGGGTTGCTCTGTCTTTACTGACTCTGTGCTCATGTCCTATTGCAGATTGCCATTCTGGTCAGTGTCGGCTTCATAGGTTGCTGGTCACCCTACGGCATGGTGAGCCTGTGGTCCATCTTCCACGACAGTAACACCATCCCTCCCCAGGTCAGCCTTCTGCCGTGCATGTTTGCCAAAAGCTCCACCGTGTACAACCCCCTGATATACTACATCTTCAGCATGAAATTCAAAAGAGAGGTGAAGCAGCTGCTGGCGATGTGCCAAGGATTAATGTTGTGCAACGTTCCCGACGCCATCAACAACAACAGTTTTGGGGATAATGTGGATAATAATGCTGTGTGCAGCAGGCCTGGAGTGGCACTACCGCCTAATTTGCCGACAATCACATCGTCAAACATTATGACTTTACGTTGAAACACTTTTGGGCTGGGAACTATGGAGGCTGATAAGCGTCTCATAATACAGTGATTTCACAAAGTTTATCAGGATAGAAAGAAAAGTCGCACATGCAGCTGGTGTGTGTTATCCTGACGAATGTTACGTGCTGGTTAAGTCTAGTCTAGTCTGTGTGTGTGTGTGTGTGTCCAGGATGAATGAGTTGTGTGGGCCTGTTTACACAATATTTTAAATGCTGTATGAGAGTCAAGTCAACTTCACTATAAGCTTGGGACGCCCCACCCCCGGCGGTTAGTCTTTCTTATATCCGAGTCGGGGCGAAGTGAGCGACATTACTGTCTGTTGTCGAGAGACTTTGCAATGGCTGAACGGTCAAATCAGCGTCGCCGTGAGAGCAATCACTGTGATTGGCTGCTCGGCTCCTGCAGTTATGATAATCTTTATTCACAGAGCACTTCTAAAACTAACAAAGTGCTTCTCAAAACACACACACATAAAATAAAAACACTGTAATAAAATAAAAAGGAAAAGAAGCACACAAAAACATGAATACAACCTGGAGCAGTGTTTCCCTCCTCACACTGGCCTGCATGTGCTCCAACACACCTGATTCAGATAAACCGCTCGTTATCAGGCTTCTGCAGAGCTTGATAACGAGCTGACTCATTTGAATCATGTGTGTTGGAGCAGGGCATGCAGGGCAAACACTGACCTAGATTTAGGTTCAATCTGGGAATGCAGACCAATAAAAGTAGTTCTTCAAGGTCTGATTTAAATGAAGTTACTGACTCGCCCCGACTTTTCAGCCGAGAATATGGAACCGTTCTCAGGGAATAAACAAGATTATACTGGGAGTAAAGATTGATTATATACTGTGGAGCCAGAACCATTAAGTGCTTAATAATAAGTGCTTTATTAAATGAACCTTAAAATTAATTCTAAAACATACTGGAAACAGAGTTCACAAAGTGCTTTGACAGATAAAGCCAAACAAGATAACCGAAAACAAACACATTTCAGTAACACATAGGTATAAAGGGACTATATTAATGATAATAAAGTTTTTAAATAAATAGAACAATCAACAATAAAGCGGAGACGCACCAATCTAATGGACAATGGAGGCTGATGAGTAATAGGTATCCGGTGCGCCTTGTCAGCTACCATGCCCACACACTGCAAGACGAAGTAAAGGGAGATAGAAACAACAACAAAAAGAGAAGAAAACCACAGAAGAAACAGAAAAAGACAAGGTCAGTCTATATAGAGAGCTTTGAGAAGTGATTTGAAAGAAGTCATTAATTCCACTCTATGTCCTCAGGCAGGTCATTCCAGTCCCTGTAACAAAAGTATGTCTCTTTTAAGCTGAGAGTTTTTTACCCACGATTCACAGTTAGTCAGAGTCTGCACCAGTCAGCACTAGTTGGGGACAGTGTAGTGACGACAAGATGACCAAGATGTAGCGGGAAAGCGTGCGTGAATAGGTGAATGGCAAAAGTGTCATCAAGACTAGAAAAGCGCTATATAAATACAGACCATTTATCTCCCCAACGTGGGTGGAGTCATCACAGCACGGCTGCAGGAATCTGCACAAATCAACAAGTGACTGGTAAAGCAGTTGTTTCCAGTGTAACTGAACCATTAGAATCAGTTAATTAAAAAGATCTGTTCACAGAACCGTTGAGTACTTCCTCCAGACTCTGTCTGACACAGTCACTCAACTGAAATACGGCGGAAGGGGTTGTCATGTGTCTCGCCGCTCGTGATCGCAGGAACCTTGTGGTACACCACAGATAATCAGAGCTGTGGAGGATGTGTCTAAATTTTAGGATTTTTTTTTTTTTAAGGTGCAAAGACTGTTGCAGTAATCCAGGCGTGATATAAGATATAAATTATATAATAAGAATCCAAACTAGTTCTGACGCCCGAGAAATGTGCGATTTGACGATTAAACTGTCTCATAATGTACGTGTATGTGCTTTATTTTTTTATTTAAAAAAAAAAACAACAACAAAAAAAAGAAACTAGTGTAGTAAACATGTGATTAGTCTTAAACCCTCAGGATAATATAATATTTGGGATACTATGACTTTGGGGTAATATTTTCGTCCTAAAGTCGCCCCCTAGTGGCTAATACATATATTCTTACTGCCAGATTAGCTGCAAAGGGAAATACTGTGTCTACTTTTATTTATTTATGAGTGAGTGACAATATTAATAAACACTGTAGTTTATATTATGTGCCACCACCGAATACTCTTCTGGTTTCCTGTGTTTAGGGATGAACACAGACTACTGACACCTGCTGGTGAGGAAAGTCATTTCCTCTTACGTAGGCACAGAATCTATGCACAGAACATTATGTGCTGATTGCGTGTTGCATGTGCAAGTGCAACTTTCCCCCCCGACACACTAATCTAAGTAAAATAACTAAATGGAGTTTATCGAGGTGATGAAATCCCTTTAACCATGCAGCACAGACAGAGTTGGCACGCTCGCGTAAAAACCTACACTAAACTAAAGTGTTTGGTTGTGTCATTTAATGAGAACTGTAAGTCTTCTTAATTATTCAGCATGATGTGAAAGAGGCAGCCACGCAGACTTCAGCACCATACAAACCATACAAAGGTTGTTCAAAGAGATATCGATAGGAAGAGTTACTGTGTGCAGCTAAATCTCACATTTGTGATGCTTTTTTCTTTCCCTTTTTTTCCATCATATGGCAAATTTTTTTGTGCCAAAAATCAAATTGCTGTGTGTGTTATGTGTCATCTGAAAATAGATTTGTGTTTCATAGATCTGCCAACCATAAACGTTTACAAAAACAACAAATATTGTCCATCATGTCTAATGGCCTGTTTGAACGTGACAAAAACATGTAGATAAATCTAATTGTGTGTCATAGGAATATGAGAGATGTTTGCACTTTTTGTATGTCGGCTTCATATTATTAATCATTAAACTCTAAGGGTTAAGCCTGATGTTGTTGTTGTTGTTGTTGTCGTCGTTGTTGATTTAAAGCATCGGACCAGAAAGAAAAACAGTCTTTAATGCCTCGCCATTACACTCAAGCTCGAGTGCGCCATCCAAATCCACAAGATAATACTGTTGAACATGAATTATATAGCACCCTTTTCACAGGTGAATACATAAATAAGAAGCAACTCAATATAAAATGGAGTACACGGATGAAACGCTAATAACAATAAAGGTATAAATAATGGAGTAAAAGTAGCAAAGACAAAAGGCAACGTGTAAAACAAAAAAAACTGTACTGTACAAGAATGTAAATCCGATATTCAGAAAGGTAAAAGCCAAAAGAATAAAAATGTCTCTAGCTGCTAAATGAAAGAATGACACATGGTCTCCTCTTTAACTATCAGTCAAGTCGAGCTCAACTCGTCCTGGTGTGAATTTAAAAACGGCAGTTGACAAATTCGTCACAACTCCAGGTTCACTAACAGGCTTGTTCTGGAGCTTTCAGCCATATCACCGTCCTCATTACCACACTGTGTCTGCTCACTTTCAATGCACTGCGACACTAGTGGGTCATCAGGGACAGGGGATCCTGTGTTCCTTCCATATAGCATGTCGAGAAATTCTCACCACCGTGGAAACTAATCAAACGCAGGCTGCTAATGAGTCACTGCAAGATACAGTCAACGACACCAGAACAAACGAGTGAGTGGATTCTGGGTGAGGAGAGTGTAGCACGGAGAAACAATCCTTAGACTTTTGTTTGACTCTGACTTTGATTTGTTCATGATAACATACATCTTTAAAACAAGGGTATATATGTGATCATTTCAATGGGGATGAATGAATACAAACACACTTTCTGTGTGAAATGACTGAAACTCCACCTTCAGAGAATTCATATGACTGCAATTCTGACATTTAAGTCCTCTTCCCCATTTGATCTCAGTATCAACTCTAGCCAGGACTGAGGGGGGACAAAAATGGCACTAATCCAACAAAAAATGTCTTTCATGTCCACGTCAGCATTTGCATACAGGAAAATCCTGCATACTGGGGTTAGAATGTAAAGAGTTAATTCCACAAATATGGCTGAAGCACAACATCCTTTTGAGGGTAAGATGAAATAAGCTGCAGTCCTGCTCACGTGAAAATGAAATGTGCCTCATAGATAATAAAAATGGTGTGTTTTTAAAAAAAAATACAGTCAAAAACAGTTGACGTCGCTCTAGGCAAATTCTGCGAAAGGCCGAGTACAACAACTTGGACGTATTCTTACCTAAGTTCCAACAGTAATATTATTATTTCAGTGTAATATGTAAATGATAATACTGAATAGTTTGGACACACATGAAGCAGCTGAAAAGGAGAATGGTTGAGGCTCTAAGAGGCTGTGAACATGATGGTGTGAGTTATGTGTCCCATACTTAGTGGCAATCCACTCAACAGCTGTTCCAATCTTTCTCAGTAAACAACTGTCGGCCTCATGATGGCTCTACAAGAAATGTCACAACAACGTGATCGGGGGGCATGAAATGAAATTAAACTCAAATCAGATTAAAAGGACGGAAACGGTTGAATTGGCTGACCCAGACCTTTCATAGTTTCCCATTCAAATGAAAAGAATCCTCTCTTTAGCATTTCTTCATGGAACGGATCTACAGTATATGTAAGAATATAAAGCGACAGAAACTGTAATTTCCTGTGGAGGGCAGCATATTGCACCTCTCAGTGAACAACCCGTCGGAAATTAAAAGAAGAAGACACTGTGCAATAGTCGAAGGACACCACTAGCTTTTGGATTTGAATGATATGATTCAAAGTTGGTCTCATATATTAGCAAACTTAAAAATGTGATTCTCAAGCATAAACCTGGTGTTCTCAGCAGATGTTTTTTGATATGAAATATTAGGACAAACACGTGTGTTAGCGATAACCATGCAGGGTCCTGGTGTTGTTCAAGTGCAACCGTTATCTTATTACGGCGTACATTTCCTATGTTTTCTGGATGTGTTCCATTAAAGTGATTGAGAAATAATCATACTGTGTGGTCATGATCTCTCTCTTACAAGTGGGGAGTGTTGAGCTCTAACTCCACATGGCTTTAAATAAGAAGTGAATTTATCCGCTCATTTCCAAAAAGGGATTACATATAAAAGAAAAGTGTTATTCACATTTGAAAGCTCACATACTTTATTATTTTGAACAAAGGGATCAGATTCAAAATTCACACATAGAAAAATACAATTTTCACCTATTCTTTTAATAAACTGTGATTGCATTATTTTCTCCCTTGACAGAAAACCTGGTTATTAAATGAAGCACGATGCACTTCCATGACGACACAGTAACTTAAAAGACAATAATGGTTGCAAGGAGGTGTTTTCGGTGTTTCTCACATTTATCAAACCCTTCATGACAACTGTGGATTACATACATTATACAATATTACATTCCAATGTTTACAGTGTCCTCCTTTGTTTTACACTAGATGAAGAGAAATGCTCTGTGTCGCTCGTCTCACATGATTAATGTATTAAAATTTAAAATTGATGGTGTATTCGATACATGTGTCTAACAGTCGACCTTTGAGTCATAAATCGTTAAGAAGATACAACTAACGACTATTGTTTTCACTGCAAGTCCAGGCTCCAATTTATATAAAAAAGGTATTTCAGGACTGTTGACAAACCATGCACGTTATACATAAGCCTGCATCACAGATAGGAAAAAAACTATTTAATGGGTTATGAAGATGTTCTGCGTGACAGATTCTGTGCAATTTCCTGAATGAAAGAACACTGAACAATGTTTGTGATCTGACTTGACTTTTTTTCCTTGTGAGGTCAAAGCAGATGATCCCATTAGTAATTACCCGGAATTCAGACACAGACGGGGAGAATTTGATGTTAATACAAGCATGACATTGCACCAGGTTTTATGGATTTCCATCCCTCTTCATGCTGTGAACACACAGTGGGGATTTGAAGATCTTTGTCGAAATTGACGGCTTTTGTTGTTTGTTTTATACTTTGTTTCTTTTGTGCTTGTGTTTATGAGTTCACATGGCCTGGCGTATGTTTTCCAGACTCTTCTCAATGCTGTTAATAACCTCCACTGCAGCTTGTGGGATCCTGGTTCCTGGGCCAAAGATGGCACACACACCGCTCTGGTACAAGAACTCGTAGTCCTGCGAATGTACGCACGCACACGCACGCACACACACACACACACACGGAACACAGTTTAAGAACAATTCCAGCTTAAGAAGAATTCAGCTTTTATTATGAGAGGAAAGGGCCGATGGGATTATGCTGTTTATCAAGTTGTGTGCAGAGAAACTATGATTGACATACTGTGAGCCTGAGCAATCCAGAGTGTGATAATGATAATTATGTGTCCACAAGCACAGCAAGAGGATGATTTATAGTTATCTGTGTGCTTATCACGCCATGATAAGTATGTGTTATTGTGTCTCTACGGTGGCTAGTGGCCATGCTGGAGGCTAGGCTAAAGGAGAATTGATTTCTGTTTCTGATTTCTTATTCAACACTATGCTGCTTGAATAGTCACTGCTTCTCCAGTGAGTAACAATATAAAGATGAGAACATACAGTAATTCAAGGTCAAGCACTGTATAGTGTATAGTACAAGAAATAGGTCCACGTGCTATGGTGGCAATATGACTAACATGCAAGTATGTGGTTAACTGAAATTATCACGCACACGCAATGTATCAAGGGATCAAGAGAATAAAGTCTTTGATGCCGTCGACCTTAATAATAAAAAACATTATGCATGTATGATTGTAACTGTCCTTGTCAAGAGGGCGGATAGCTGTTGTGCCCCGCAAAGCCAAAATAGTCTGGGACAACAGGTCTGAATTAGTTTCCATTCTGGCTGTTTTCATACTTGTGAAAAGCACCAGGGGCATTTTAAAAGGTCAGTTCCTTTTTTTCAGGTTCTGTGATATATCACTCGATCTCTGTGGGTTTAAAGTGAGCTCTGACAGCACTGGCATGTTTTCCTGCTACCATGGCGAGGTAAACAAACTGAGTCACGCAACACAACACCCAAAAAAAGTCAAGTTTGTACCATTGCTTTGTACCCATACAATGAAGCTAAGTCACATTAATTATCATTAGAATGATAATTAAACTCAGAGGTTTACCTGTGGTGGAATGACACCTCCACAGATGACAAGGATGTCTGGCCTGTTGAGCTTCCGTAGTTCCTTGATGAGCTCCGGAACCAGAGTCTTGTGTCCCGCAGCCAGAGTACTGACGCCAACACAGTGAACGTCTGCATCGACCGCCTGCTGGGCCACCTCAGCGGGAGTCTGTCCATCACAAATCAATACATGGGGGGGAAAAAAAAAAACTTCAAGATGACGACATATCATCACACACATGTTTTAGTTTCATATAGTACAGTTTCACTCTCAACAAATACAAACAATTTACTTCAGTCAACCAGTTGAATTGAAGTGAAATATTATATACATGAAACAAAAAACATTGAATGAATAAATTACGTTTTTGTGACTTAGCGACATCTGTCAAGTTTCTGAGAACAAAGACGAGTTATTTGTAATAATTGGCCAATTAAAAAATAATAATCGGCCAATGCCATTTTTTATAAAATGGCAAATATCGGTCGATTAATTGGTCTATCTATAATCCTAACAGCAATTAAAAGTGATGTTCTGTGTTGCCATATTAATTTTCTTAAAATCAGTATCTCTGTCTCATCTTAACATAATTCAGTATTAAACACTTGTCTCAAAGCCCTTTTATACCAAGGCTATTTTTGGTACTGTATTGATTCTTCAATGAATCACTGCTAGAGTCAGTGCTCAACACTGAGCCTTGTGTTGACAAGTGGTTAACAAATTATACCCTTGAGTGAGAAATGGGGAAGTGATGTATACACTCATTAATCTACTCATTATAATTTATGGCACAATAGACACATGCATTCTTTATAACATCATGTCAGGAAGTCAATGGGACCCTAACCCATGACATTTAATTTATGCAGTCTCATAATATCCAGCACCAGAATATGATATTATACTCATATTGGTAAAGTGTAAGCTCCTAAATTCTCTTCCCAATCTTAAGTGGGGTAAAGTCGCTATAACTCGACACTCCTCAGTGTTTGTACTCTCTCCCTTCTGTAGCAGCAGAACAGACAGATGCCAGAGGAGTCTACTCTTCATTCTCTCTAATCTTCAGTTTATTCAGTTTCAGATCAGGTCTCAGTAGGGCCAAAAACCCTAATCAGAATGTCCGAACCGCAAACAGATTTTATGTGTGTTATCTTTGCATCATGGAAGTATACATACCATTTATACATATCTAAAAAATAAACCAAAATTAACTGTCAACATGTGTGTTTTCTCCATTTAGGCAGCAGATGTTTAGCACCACTATAATAATGTGTGACACTGACCTGAAACAGTGGGCCAATGTCCACATCAAAGCCCAGGTCAGCAAATCCTGTGGCGATAACTTTGGCTCCTCTGTCGTGTCCATCCTGTCCCATCTTAGCCACCAGCAGTCGAGGATTCCTGCCCTCGTGCGTCTTAAAATCTGAAACTCTAAGATATAAAAGGGAAAAAATTGAATATTTTATGTATATCTGAAACAAAAGCGATCAGTCTGTCCACTGCGATCGTCCAGATTGAGATTATTTTTATTGTCTTACCTGTTGTGGGCGAGGGAAATCTCTTCATGCTCCCCAAACTCACTGCGGTAAGCTCCGCTCACCATCCTGGTGCTGGCTTTGTGTTCGCCAAACACTTTCTTCATGGCATCGGTAATTTCACCAACAGAGCATCTGAAGAAAGAAGCAGACACTGTTTTCCTTAATATGTTTTCACAATACATGCATTCATTCATTCATTCATTCATTCATTTGTGCGCACATTTTGTTTTGAGACTACTACGTTCAATAATTAATCAATTAACTAATCAGTGCAACTTATAAATAACAGGCTGTACTGATAGGATTTAGGTTCTAATAGTCTCAAAATAGCATGAATTCGATTATTATGAGGGTTGCAATGCTAGTGATTGTGTTCATACTGTGCCAATGCCTTCCACTCGCTGGGCTCTCTGCCCACTTGCTGAGAACCCACATGTTGTTTCATGCATATGTGCTCTTCACAAATCAGTACAGTACACTTCAATCATTACAACATCACTACAGGTAAAGAGAAGAGCAGCCAGAGAAACTACCCTACATGCTCTTATGTTACGCCAATCAGCTCAGTTACTGTATTAGTGAGAAGGACCCAAAGTGGCAGACAGAAATGTAAAAATATGTAGCAAAATGATGTTTAATTTTTTCACATATTACCACTATAATTCATATTTGTACACATCAATGGAAAAAATCAGGCATATATATGAAAAATGAATGAGGTGCGACGACCACTGTTGACCTAAAAAAGTAAAATGTAGATTAAGGACTTGAGTGGTGATCTGGAAACTAATCTGGATTCGTATTTTTTTAATTTGAAAACAACTGTAAACACATGTATTGACACCATGGAAAAATGAACATCATTAACAGAGGTTTCGCACTGTACGAGTGCTTTATCTAGTTTAATGAGCTGCTACATGACAACTTGAGTAAAGACATATCGACCACACTGCTAGATATAAAGAAAGAGGAAATACCATTATTGATCATGTTACTGTTTGATTTGTCTGTGTGACAGAATAAGAGGCATGTGATTACAGAATACTATGAATGGGAACAGTATGTCCCATCTGCAATTGATGTCACAAGTCATCTGATGTCCCTCATCATTTCCTCATCTTGATGAAGGGTCAAATAAAAACAGGATAAAAAAAAAAAAGCTGAGTGACAGTGTGCAGTCTGACCTTGCTCGAGCTGCCTCCACAGCCAGCGCTAAAAGGTTACCCTCCCTGGTTCGAGCACAGTCCTCAATGGCTGCCAGGCACTTCTTTGCTGTCTCGGAATCACGATTTTCCCTCACCTAAAACAAAGGAGGGTAATGTATGATTATTACAGAAAATATAAACACAGACCTCGACTTAAAACCTAGAGCTGAGGAAAAAATGGCCTACATTTTAAACCCAAACTCATCCTGCTGTCTTTCTGTGTATCTGCCATACAACTGTGTACAGTATAGTCCCCCGAGATAGTGGACACAATGAGACTTTAACTGATGTCCCATGCATTATTATACATTATACAAACATATCAAACACTGTTTCTATTCTTAAACACTGTCAGTATGATGAAGCATATGTCCAGCTTGCCATGAGTCCAATTCTACATTCAGTTTTGCAGTATCAGTTATTTTTTCAACTGAACTGAAGCCTCTTGAATCATATCAAATTGTTGCTTCAACTCTTCCCGGAGTGTTTAGACCCTGGAAGACTTTGATACCTTCACAGAATTAATTTATTTCCTTATCCAGGCATATTGCAGTAATATCCTACAGCTTCGGCACTTCATCTCCTGCCTCCTCGTCAGTGTCACACAAACAAAAGCAACTTGGCAACTTGCGCATTTATACAAAGGTCAATGACACATCATTTGCTTCAAACATACACATTAGACTTAATACTGGAGTATTATATAATACTGGAAGTCATGCGGCATTTCATTGTACCTGTTGTGTCAGATGCCCTTCGAAGGTAATGACATTTTCATACAAACTGACCTTTCAGCAAATGCCCAACATACTCAACTTAAATGAAGTGGCAGATCTAACGTGTATGTCACACTGGGTTAGAGACCATGTCAGCATTGACCCACACCTGCACACTCACTAAACTGATATTAAAACCAGGTGTCTGAATATATCTGTATATATACATATGCTGCAACCTGTATATATATAGTGTACAACCTGTATACCATGTTTGTTCTGTGATGTTCCATTGAAAACTAAAGATATCACCCATATCTTAATCTGCCACTGATTCAGACAAAGCAGGTTCAGGTTGTCAGGTTGTATATAGTCTGAGTCACTTTGCATCATTTTTCAAACATGTAATTTTTATGTACAGACAAAAAGAAACAACTGTCATTCTTTCTGATTCTTGGTAGATGAGTCAACAACTGAAGCTTGCAATATCATATAGAATGTACAATGCACAGATTGTATGGCCATCATTGTTTTACCTTTAATTCCATTTGAGGTTACCTTTCAAAAACAACTTGAAAAATTCAACGGACATTTATCTTTGAGGGCATTCTCAATGAAACACTGACCTTTTTCAGTTTTGCAATCTGTTTCTCACGTACAACAGTGTTATCTATGGCCAGCACTTCCACACTCTCCTCTTTTTCCAGGCGGTACTTGTTCACACCAACAATGACTTCCGATCCTGAAAAGAAAAGGACAGAAGGTGTGCTGGTGCATGATTTAGCAAGAAAGACGGCGAGAACAAACTCTGAATGCATCTTTACTAATAGCAACTTTTTTTCAACACGACAGTATACAGATAACTTATATAATAACAATGAAAACAAATAGAACTCAAATTCAGGTATGTAACTGACAAAGGGTAGCAAAAATAGCAGAAAGTTATCAGATAAACAACAAGATTATTTATCAACACGCCATTAATTAGGCTCTCAGTTTCCTGAGAACAAAAATGCCCATACTGATGTAAAAAGAACGATCTAAAGCTGAATTTAAGCAGTATACTGATTTAACTAAGGTGTGTGAACTCTGCGGTAGAATGTAACGTCGTTTCCTTTTACTTTTGTTCTACAGTGAATTAAAATGAAGGCAACAATTTACTGCATTTTAGTGACAAGCTCTGGGTGTAGCTTCAACAATTCATCAACACAAGTGTTTACTCAACACGTACAGTACAGTAGACTTAAATGAGCAAATCTGTGCTTTTTTTTTTTTTATGAAGGATTTTCATAGAAACACGTGAATGATTTTCAGGTCAGAAAATCCAGAACATGAAGAGTCCTTGAATACAAGGCCAATTTTCGAGTGGGGATGGCAGCAGTGAGGACGTCACTGTCAGAATCAATCAGAAACCCAATGAATAACAATGAAAGAAGGTGTCAGGGGGATTAAAGAGAGAAGATCCCCAGTTCATGAAGGTTCTGCTCGGCTAAATCTCAATCATTTCTGGTAATATGGGTCAAAGATAAAAGTAATTTTCACAGACACACTGCAGATCCTTAGAAAAACTCCATGACAGACTGTAAATACAGTGCATCACACAACACATAAATACACATGGTCAACTGGATTCAAGTTTTGTTAATTGCTCCTTTAAAAACAAAATCATTTATAGCAAAGCTCAATGGCCACAGTTTTAAAGTTTAGCTGATCAGATCATTTAGTATTGTGTTGATACCAAAGGGTTTTAAAAGGTAGGAAACAACCCATCCAAAGAAGCGTGGAAAATTCAGAGCCATGTTACACCAATTTAGCCAAATAGAGACTGTAACAATCTCAAATGTTGTCTGTTGAGTTCTCAAAGCAGGAATATAATTTAAGGCCTTAGCTGGGACGCAAACACGTGCAACAGAGCCCAAGTGATAGGTACACAGACTAGTGTGCAGACAGGATGAAAGAGTAAGAGGTTTTAAGGGTTTGTATTCATACAGTACCTGAGTCAATGCGGGCCTGTCTGCGTGCTGCACATTCCTCAATCCGAAGTTTTGGAATACCCTCTGCCACAGCCTTGGCCATGCCTCCCATATCTTCAATGTCTTTAATGAACTACACAAAGGACAACACATCTATGATGACTGATTAACTTGACAAGACAACGTGATTCTGAATTAAACAATACTGCATATATATTCTAAGAGAGGATTACAAGAGATAAACTAGCACTTGTCTTTTTAAACCACATGGCCAACCTTCAGGGCTGTATTGTAGACATCGTCTGTGAGAGACTCCATCATGTGTGAGCCGCCCCAGGGATCAGCGACTTTGGGAATGCCTGACTCCTCCTGGATGATGATCTGGGTGTTCCTAGCAATGCGAGCGCTCTTCACTGTGGGCAATCCCAGGGCTTCATCGAAGGAGTTGGTGTGGAGTGATTGTGTGCCGCCAAACACAGCTGCCATGCCCTCAATCACAGTCCGGATCACATTGTTGTATGGATCCTAAGAGGAGCCATAGTGGAAAGTTGTCAAATAAAGTTTTAAATTTGATTCAGACATTTTCTCGATGTCCTTTTAATGACGTATGTATTTACTTGTTCAGTGAGAGACCAGCCTGAGGTCTGGCAGTGTGTGCGGAGGAGAAGAGACTTTGCATTCTTGGGCTGGAAGTTGTCTTGAATGAGCGTGGCCCATAGCCTCCTGGCTGCCCTCAGCTTCGCGATTTCCATGTAGAAATTCATCCCAATACCCCAGAAGAATGATAGCCTGTTAACACAAGTCCAAGAAGACAAAAACAACGTTATTGTAATGGACTGATTCATTGCAACTGATGTGAATTGTGAACAAAAATAGAAATTAGTATTTTCTTTTTCCATGGCTCTTTTGTAGAAATACCAGACACTTTAAGGACAGTCAGGAAGGACCTATAAGGAAGAGTAGCTTTTGGCTTAACATCATGTTATAGATGATCAATGTCAGTACCCTAACAACAAGTCAGTGACATCCATCATTATGAATAGTTGCTCATACTTTATTAAAAGACAATGGAATGCTACCAGTGGAATACAACAGAAGCAATATGGTCATCAATCGGACAAAAACCTTTTTGTTTAATTTCAGCTGTACAGTAAAGTTTTCTTTTCTTTTTATTTGAATAAGAAAACTTCCGACGTTCACACAAGGCCAATACACTGAAAGTCCAACAGTATGACACTGTGACATCATTACAGTCTTTCTGCAAACCCAAAGGCAAGCATCATTATTAAATCGAACAAATGTCATTACAATTGGCTGTAGAGATAGCAGCTTAGGGTGGAAAACGTCCATTTCACATGGATGAGTGACATGTTTAAATTGATTGAGACCGTCTCGGTCTGTGAGGCTCAGGAAAGAGGTCAAGCTGAACGAACCTGGCCCTCAAGATATTCCTCAGAGCAGCATGTAACTGTTATTAGGTAAGAAATTGAAAAGCAGTCAGAGCAGGGGCTGAATGGTACGTGAAAAAGACATAATGGAAGTAAGATGTAATGGACAGGAAAGGACTGAGGACAGTGTTGAGGTGAAAGACTGTAATTATGCTACTGACAAAAAAAAAGTCTTTTTATAGAACATCAACTCCACAGAAAATGGAACCAAAAGGTTTACATACACATATACATATATTTTACTACACATATATTACTGTTACATATAACAGTAATGGTATGTCTGCTGTTCACAAGTTACAGTGTAATCAAACATATTACTACTGTTTCAAGTATACATCCCTGGTTTTATTAGGAAAATACACTAGATGATGTTTGTGGGGTTTATCAAAAAGTAATATAACAAGTAGTGCAAGGAATCATATTACATTATATGATATTATACTATGTTACACACTTTGCATCTGACTTAAGCCTTATGCTAGTTCAATCTGCAAGTCCCATCTGCTGGTTCAACAAATAAAGGCAATGTTATTTGTTTGCCAGTTAAATGCCACTTAATATGCAATGCTCAAACATACGTAGTGTTTATGAAATATTCCGCAGTGAAAATCACCACAGATGGCATAGCTTTAATTATGTAGGTTCTATATATACACTATATATACTGTGTGTGTGTTGGGGATTGTACCTTGGGGCAAACTCATCGATGTTTAAGCCCGCTTTCAGGCCTGTGCGGCAGTACTCAAGGCCATCAGCAATGGTGTAGGCCACTTCCAGGATGGCATCAGCTCCAGCCTCCTGAAGATGGTATCCACTGATGGATATTGAGTTGAACTTAGGCATGTGCTGTGAACGTGATCAAGTTAGTAAATCAAAACACTTCTTGACTTACAGTTTTCAATACAGTTAAATTAAATGCAAATGAAGAGGTAACACTCATCATGTACATACCTTGGAGGTGTAGGCAAAGATGTCTGCAATGGCATGCATAGAAGGTTCCGGGGGGAAAATATAGGTGTTGCGTACCATGAACTCCTTCAAAATGTCATTCTGAATTGTGCCTGTTAGCTTGGCTTTGGGCACATCCTGCTCCTCTCCAGCCACAATAAACATAGCCAACACAGGAATAACTGCCCCATTCATTGTCATTGAAACAGACATCTTCTCCAGTGGTATTCCATCAAAAAGCAACTTCATGTCCTCAACTGTATCTATGGCAACTCCAGCCATGCCAACATCTCCGTGGACACGGGGGTTATCTGAATCATAACCACGGTGTGTTGGGAGGTCAAAGGCCACAGAAAGACCCTGCTGTCCAGCTGAGAGGCAAGAGTGGATAAGCAGTCAAACTGATGAGGCCAATGTGCACATTAAACACAGCAAATAAAACATACAGGCCATTTTAGCTGCATTACCACAACAACTGGAATAGCATAACATCACTGAAATATTTACAGAGACAATAGCAGAGAATGATTAAATCTACCTTTGATGTTATCTTTATAGAACTTGTTGCTTTCCTCCACAGTGCTAAAGCCAGCATACTGCCTGATAGTCCATGGTCTGTATGTGTACATAGTGGGATAGGGTCCTCTAGTATATGGAAACACTCCTGGCAATTCATCAGCACCAGCAGCTGAGTCTACTTTAGTGTATACAGGCTTGATGTTGATACCCTCTGGCGTGTGCCAGATCAGGTCCTCTGGGTTCTTCCCTTTAAGCTGTTTCTTAGCCAGACTGGCCCATTCTGAATGCAGCTCAGACTGGTCCTGCCTTGGTGCGGAATTGTGAATCAAACAGTGGTGCACCTGGCCTGAGACAGAAGCTCTAACCATGCGCCGCGCAGCAAGTGCTGCACACGCTCTCCGTGCTGTCAGCATACTTCCTGTTGGCTCAGTCAGACACACATGGATCACCTGTGATGGACATGAAAGTACATGTTTTGTTTGTTATTGGTAATATAATGCACCTGGACATATAAAGAAGAAAATGGCACAACCAACAAGAGAGAAATTCCAGTGTTGTTTCCCTGCTCATAAACACCCTCTCTACGGTTTATTTTGAAGGTTAAATGTATTATAATAAGTATTATTATGAATAATACTTAGAACTTTTCAAAACAAGGTTACAAAGTGCTTTACAAAATGACAATAGAAAATAATTGAAAACATCCTGAAAACCAGTAGATGTTAACTATTTAAAAATATAAAACTATGACCAAATTAAAGCTCACTTAAAAACAAATTAAATTAAGCAAGTAAAAGAAGTTTAAACTTTTAAATCAACTATTCAACATGACAACATGTCATGACTTGTAATAGTCAAACCGTCACTGAGTGTGGCGCTATTGACATTACGGTGCGGTAACTTTTGACAACTGGAGAAACCTACAAATACAACTTAATCTAATAACTGATTCGATTTCACTATAACGGTGGGCATAACTCATACAAGTTTGTCATGTTTACACAGTGACGCTTCAGAGATGACACTGGAAATTAAAGCTACCTTTTAGCAGTGTGCCTCGATGAGCAAACAGTGACAACAAACAAGGAAACACACGCGCTTTTAGGAAGACACAACGGAAGACATTATGATTAAAACCATACTAATGCTTGGTTAAAGGGATAATACTTGCAGGTTCATGTTAGAAAACATCTGTGTATCATTTTTGTTTTGACTAGCTGCTAAGCAATTGTTAGCTAACAACAGCCGTTGATGTGCTGGAGGTTTCAGCGCGAGGAACCAAAACAAAGGCTGTAAACATGACAATCGCGTATTTTATGGCGCTTGTTCTAACACATTTTAGGATATTTTTCTGACCTTGTCGTCGGTTATGTTCTTTTGGGATGACAATAGGCGTATGTCCGTTCACCCAATGGAGTTTCATGACATTAAGAGTCGGCCAATAGCGTGTTACATTCGGAGGAACAACTTTCTTCGACCTGCGACACCGGAAGTAAACCCAACAACAGCAAAGATTGTTGACTCTTGTAGAGATAACCTATGTTCACCACTACACTACATTTGCACGATAACGTGATATAACTTATTACTTTGGAGTAAATGGTAACGTGTTTTGCTATTCGGTATGTATGGCAATGTTTGTTCAAATATCCTGTGTACGTTTGTAGGTCTATATATTTTTGTAAATCTATTTTTTTTTTAGTCATTGTTCATCATTTATTAATTGTATGTATTTTATTTTTCATGTGCTGATCAATTTTCCAATTAAAAAGTTCGAATATTGGACTTTTAACTTGAAATTTCTCAAACGCTGTACAGTAAATATGTCTGTATGCTATTGTTTGTTATAATTTGCAGTATGCTAGTAGTCATAGATGTCCTGAACACAACCAAGTCCTTGGGAAATGTAGTTTTTATCTTAACATGGACATTTTTTCGTGCGAATATGGGACGTTTAACTTGAAATGTCTCTAAAACTTTACATTAAAAAAATATCTGATATCCAGTACAGTAGTAGATATCAGTGTGCTGAACACAGCCATTTTTATTCAGAACCTTTAGAGAACTCTCTTTACACAGTTGCTCAAAGTCCAGTTATGGACTCTGTCTCTGAAACATAGCTGTGAGGATTTTTGTGAGGTACAGTGCTCTCAGTGTTTTTATTTTTTTGAAACCGGATGTCGATGCCCTTACAAATCAGCCTGAGTCAATGGATCACAGGCTTTTTACCATAAAAGCCTACATCTTGTAGGAAACAGACAGTCTGCTCAATGCATTAACATAGTAATTCACAGTACACTCTCCTCTGCAGGTGGGGACTTCACCACTACAATTCACCACTAGGAGGTGATGTTTGCCCAGAGGCCCCTGCCATGGTTTCCGTTCCCTTCTATTATCAGTCAATCACAGTCACAAATAACACACAGTACATGCCATTTTTATTCAAGGGTTGGTCAATAAACTGTCACAGCAGTAGCAATGGCTCTTACAGTGTTCTGTACAGTATTGAATTGGGTTAGATTGGATATTGTACACTTGCAGTCATCGTTTATGAGGGATATAAAATATACTAAACATAGCAACACCATTCAGAGCATTTAGCGGGACAAACCTTAACCAAAGTGGCAATGCAGACAGTGGTATATAATGCCCAGTCAATACACAGAGCATAAGTAATTTACTTTGAACACATGTACTCTGTTGTTAAAACTGTAAGGCATGTTTTGATTGCAGTGTAGTACAGCATTTCATCAGATGACTGATTTTATCTTGGTTCAACAAAATTTACAACTTCATACGGCATTGAACAAAAAAAAGCACCTCTAACAAACGAACCAAACATGGTGTGTGTTAAAGTCTTTCTTTCAGTGTGCATTTATGACACGATGGCAACAAAGCAGCAGTAAACATCTTTAGTATTGAACGAAAGAAGACTGTAGAAATCATAGAGGAGTGAGTGGATGGTGGGAGACAGCGCCCTGTGGAAACAGGCTGTAGCGAATGCAAACTCATTAACCTTTGGCCTTCTTATTTTCATACCACGTATCACTCCAGCTTGAGCAGTTCCACATCAAATATAAGTGTGGCGTTTGGGGGGATGACCCCAGGGTGACCTGTAGCTCCATAAGCCATGTCCGGTGTGCAAGTGATTTTAGCCCTCTGGCCCAGGCTCATCTAAAGCACGGAAGAAAACAAAGATACACAATTGATTATTCTGCTGGTGTGTTCTCTTAAACGCCTCTCTCTCTCACACACACACACACACACACACAGAGGATGTATTGTGACAAACAAATATGTAACTAATAGCAATGACTCAATTATATTTGATTATAATTCGCTTTAAAGACATGTATTCATCTTAATCATAATCACATTGAAGTTTTCTCAGTAGTGGTCATGAGTCATAATCAGACAAGGCTCTGTAAAATGTATTCAGAATAAGGTCAAACATTGCACAATCAGGAACCTGAAACTGAAGCTGGTAATTCGTTCAAATTTAGGATTAAGATTTAAGATTAGAAGCAAGTGTAACTCTGTCTAAATCACTATATTATTTCACACTTGGTGAAATAATTGCTGAACCACATGATGTGACAAAGTGTCAAAGAAGCACTGCCCTTTCTCTTCCATCTTACCTGTGCTACTCCTTCCTCCCAGCCCTTAATGACCTCATTCCGTCCTATCTTGAACTTGAAGGGCTTGTTCCTGTCTCGTGAGGAGTCAAACTTCTTCCCATTCTGCAGCATACCTACCAAAAGAGACATTACATCAATACAATTCAGACAGTTCAGAGGCCTTTAGTAAAATACATTACCGATTTTGGTGATGTGCTACAAAATTAAGACTAAGTTTATACTATTTTTAATGGTCATTTCAGAGCAAGACATGCTCTTATGTTGTTCTTTCCATGGCCTTAACGACATTATCAGCGCACACCCTTCCTTCAGTTGCTAATGTTTTTGTAGAGAACATTCTCAGATTTAAAGAATAAAGCGGTGCTGGCTCCAGTCTGAGGAATTATTCTGGCGGCATTCCTTATCAGGGCCTTGGGTCTGTTTCAATTACCCAAATGTACAAAGGGAATGTGAATCGGGAAGCAATGGCCTGGTTTAGTGGATTATTTTTAAAGTTAACTGGGCCAATGCCTGCCTGTGTCTAGACTACAGGGAGAAAAGGCTAACAAAGGCGGAGCAGTGCAGGACTGTGCTCCTTCAGAACACTGACCAGCCATTCAGGCATGATAATAACACTGGGGCCATTAAACACAACTAAAGGCATTGAAACACTAGGCCCTTCTCGATTAGTGCATTCAAGGTTCCTTGTTTGACTTTCTCTTTGCCACTTTCCATCGAGGGAATCCAAACTACCATCTTAGCTGATGCTGTGTTTCTCTGATAACTTGTTTATTGTGGCCAAAGGACTTAATATTATACACTTACAAACAAAGACAATTACCATTGCCATATCGTTGTCCTTGCAATCCTTGCAATACGATAATCGATACACCAGGGCAAATATTGGTATTTCATTAACAAATGAAGGCGCTTTAATGTAAATAGTCCCTGCCAGTTTCACCTGTGGGAAAGTTGGGCGTAAATTATGTATATTTCCTTCAGTTAGACAGATACTGTGATGTATCGCTACATGATTGTCTTGCAATATATTAGAGTATCGTGATATTATGTATCTATACCATGTATCATGTATCATATAGTATCAAGAGGTACCCTGTGATTCCCACCCCTAATTGCCATTATTAACATTATTATGCCATTATTATTTTGTCAATACTATGCATTATAACATGCATGCACTACAATAGCAACAGACATAGAGTATGCGTTGGTCTGGTTTTCTAGAATCTGTACAAAAAAATTGGCGTAATTTGGCATAATTACACAAACTAATTTTTTTAACCCAGTCAAGTCAAAAAATTCTCTGTAGTAACTTAGCAAGTGTGAATATCTGGCATTTAAAGTTGCGCATTAACTGAGGTTTAGCAGTGGTGTCTGGCTCATCTTGTCACGAATGTTGGTACTGTACTCCTCCTTCTCCACTTTCATGCTCTCTAAACTTAGTAGGTCCATCTTTTCCAAGAACCTCAGTAGGCCAGATATCAGCGGGCTGGGCCTGGTCCAGCTACGGAGTCATCAAGTACAAGACGAATGCCACCTGCTACAAGGCGTTCGAGCGACAGAGAGGAAAAACCTTCTCACATCGACTGTAAAAAAAAAAAAAGTGGGTTCAGTTTCTGGCCATGGCGTCTGCAATTTGCTAGGAAACACTAATTGGCAGCATGCGCAAGTGAGGGATGGGATTGTATCCTAGGCATTGCACTAATGAACCCGACTTGGTGTCTGAAGTGACTGTTGAGAGGCTGCTGCTGACGTAGGATGGATATTGTACACCTACACACTTTACATGCTTTTGACTCATGACTTCTAACTATGACATAAATACGAGACACTAACACCTCCAAGTGGATTGGTAAGGGCCACTGTAGACCAGCAGAAGGTTTAAAACAATCGACCATATATAAAAAAATAAAATTTATTGAATAGCCACCAGGGGGGAAACTCCTCCAGTTGCAAAAAGAAAGGAAGTTTATGGTTTATTAGTCATTAGTCAATTACTTCTCACTTGATTTATAAATTCAATGGTCTCAATTGCTAGTTTCAGGCCTTCATCAAAAGAACATAATATCAATTTTGTAAATGATGCTCCCATTAGGGCTCCATGGCAGCATAGTGGCTAGCACTGTTGCCTTAGGGGGTGGGTTCCCAGCCCTGTCTGACCAAGGGTCTTTCTGTGTGTGGTTCACAATTTCTTCCCATGTGTGTGCGAAGAAAGACTAATTGCACACGCTAAATTGACAGTAGGTGTGAATGTGAGTGTGAATGGTTGTTCATCTCTATATGTTGGCCCTGCAATGGACTGACGACCTGTCCAGGATGTACCCCACCTTTCACCCTATGTCAGCTGGGTTTGGCTCCAGTGGCAGACAATAAAGTTCCCATTAAGAGAAAAATAGACTACAAATCACGAGTGGACACCACTGTGACAGACAGCTGGCGTAGTCCAGTAGGAGCCTGGTTGCGGGCGACACATTTCCAGTTGTGAAACCGCAAAACATGGTGCTAATCAAATCGCAAATCTCTAGGCTTCAAAACGGGAGTTCAGATTCTTCTGGGTGAAGTCATACCCAGTTGCCACTTGGGTAAAACCTATGTGGACTGGAGTTTTTGCACTCAAACGCAAAGAGCGTGAAGCAAATTGGCTGTCGGACTTTATCTGACAGGAAAGAGAAGACATCCAAAACTACTCCTAAACCCCGCTTGTATCACTGCTCCGTTATCACAAAGCCGGACCCTTCCCTTCCTGAGGCTGGCTCCCAGACTCTCCTCTCCACAGGCTTTCTCATGTTAGTGCTCTGACTAGATTTGCCAAAAGCTGCAGCGCACAGGGGTGGGGTTATTTTTACTCTGCTTACTGTATCCTGTCTCACCCCTGTCTAGGATGGCTGCCAGCACAACAACCCCCTCTGCCCCCAGTGTGGGTGAAATGAGATGTGTGTAAAGCTATCTGTCTATGACAAACCCTCTATGCGTTGCCGCATTTCACAGCTGCAAACATGCACGTCTCAATGGGAGGAACAAAATGTCGTTCATGCCTTGCCCTGTATTGTCTTATTCTAATTTTCAAACAAGTCAATTCTGAGTAACATAGAGGTTGTCAGGGATTGTTAGATGCTTATTTATGTGCTTTAAAGTCACTGCAGGAAGACACTGTGCTTACTCTCTATCAAACTACAAGCCTTAAAAACCTGTCAAACACAAACTGACAACTCAATCTTAAGATAAGACTTTCCCTCTTTGAGTGCCCATTATGTAATGAGGTCTAAGATGAATTTATATCCACGACTGAGGTGTGACTCTCCACTCTCCACTGTGACATCTACTTCTGTTGCCCTGCACTGTGAAAAAAACAGAACAGGGTGTCATAATTCACCAAGAGCTAAAACTGACACAGGATTTTTTTTTCGTCCCTCATTTAGATGCTGCATGTTAAAAACGTCCTTGCTTTTCATTAACCATGCTCCATGCGCTTGGGGCCGGACATTTCCTGTGGCACTCAGCAGCAGGAGTCTCCCTTGGAGGGTGGATTTTGGCATCTCGTGACATACAACTTGGTCTGTCTATTTTGGTGTCACACTCCAAAAGCCATTAGGGCTCAACTTCACCTCAGTGTGTTTCATGGGGAAGTCTGGAGCTCAAACATGGTAAGGCATGACGTCCACATTTAGGCATGACGTGCAGTCAGTCTGTCGCTCCTACACTTCATGCTCCTGGGACCTGTGCTACAGAGCAGGGTTTGTGGTTTATGAGATACAACCCCACAATAATGTACTGTTGCCCTTCTTATTGAGGTAAATTACCATAGAAACTGGTGTTAATCCTCAAACCTGCTGGGGTTTAAATTTGAGATCAAAACTAGGGCTGAACAAGCAATCACAATTACATACATAGTCTATGGTTACCAACCTTGCATTACTGTAATTAATACTTTGATAGTGTCATGTGGTCATGCTCCATGTTGCTTTACATCTAGAATACACTAAATAATGAACTCCAGATTATGTTTCCCAAATCAAACCAGCTAATCTCCTGACTCATCAGATCGCTGAAACAGATCATCACCCCGCAGGACCATGATACGGACAAACAAATTCACTGTAAAGAGAGAAATGTCAGAGCAGCAGATCATGTTTTATCAATGACTGAATGGTTTTATTGTTCCACACTTCCCATGTGTCCACTCTGCTTTTAAAACAGCCCCTAACAAACACAGAGAGAGTTTATTAGACTGCTACACCATAAAAAACAATTGCTTCAATTGAACTGAACAACCGGCCTAATTAATTCACCACAGAGTAAACTTTCTCCCAGTATTAATGCTCTGACTCATTCAACTCAGAACACGGGGAGAAATTAAAACTCTGCCCTCTAATGTGTTTCATTAGAAAAGCAATCAACACACTAATCAATATTTTTGTACATTAGAGACAACTGGCTTGTCACACATTAATGCACACGGCGTTGGCAGCTGTGGTGCAAAGGGATAAAATAATAGTTACCCAGTCAATCCCTCTATTAACTTATTAACTTACTAATACCTGTGAGAGAGTGGTCAGTGTTGTTTAGCTCAGGCTAAGGGGGAAAGAAAAGGAAAAGAAAGTCAAAGTAAGGTTCAGATGCATTTACCGATGTAACGTAACAACATGATAGTATGGTAATAATGCAGTGGGGAGATAAAAACAATGGTGTTAGTGTGGAATTAGGGAATAATTATATTACAGTAATATCTCCTTTGTGTTCAAAGTAATAGCTTTTGTTAATGAGAATTAAAGAACTTGAAACTTCAAAGAGTTACTGTGTTTAGTATGTGTCGCTACTAAAGAAAACTGAGAAAAGGAAATGTCACGGAGTATTCGAGCACTGGTTATTCAGCAGTCCGATATTAGGTTAAGCCAAACTCGACGTATGAAAACCTATCCTGAGTTTCCAGAACATGCCCCTGGTCTGTTTGTCATCACAGCCTAATGCCAGACTTCATTACACAGCCTGACTCTGACTCAGCAACTCGTCAAAATCTATGATGTGACTACTGTATGCATCAATTCATTTGATTTCCAATGCTTTGGCCAGTATTGTGTATATTAGTAAGTGACTGGACTCCGCAGCTAATGCATGCATGAGTGCTATCACAGCAAGACTTGTGAAAGCTAATCCAAGAATGAAATAGATAACAAATCCCAGGCCAATTTGACCTGCAGCAGCCTGCTGGTCTGCAGTGCTGCTTCTTCTTTGTAAACACACTGTCGCCATCAGCTACAAAACAAAGGAAACAATTGTGAGTGCGAAACAGAAAGCTGCATTTTTTAATTCCTTCATCCTGCAATTTTAACGACATCTAAGCTTTTACCTGCCTTGTTGCAATGATGCACTTTATTAATTTGGGCAACAGTTACGCTCATCAGTGTTAGAGGTCTGTGGTGTCTCTCAATGTCTCCGTGGCATGTGTGTCTGCATGTTTAAAATCCCAGAGGAGAAAGTGAGGATCAAAAAGGCACAGCAGTGAGACAGTGTGAGAGTGTTTCAGGCGTTGTGGGACTGTCTAATGTTGAATGCCACAAACAGAGCGGTCTGTCCTTACTCTCACTGTTTATTTGTGTTGTCTGGGAAAAATAATATCAGTGCAGGGTGCAGTGCAGTGGAGGGTGCAGTCTGTGCAGCCAGCTGGACAGGCTTTCACATCCCAGAGCTACAGCCAAGTTACCTCTATTATCAGTACTATCCCTTTATTAAATCTCCAACTAATCTTGTCTGTGTGATTTAAATAAAACAAATGTGGGTTAGTCTCTGTCTTTACTACAGCCTGCTGATTTGATTCCTGGGTGCCTAATCCACATGATCAACACAAAAAATCCTCAAAGGAGTTCTTACACTCACCCATTCACTCCATTTCCAGTCATGTAAAAGCTAAATACCTTCTTAAATAACACTAGATAAAGTACTCAAACTGAACTAAGAGCCACATAGCTGCAAAGCAAATCTTCAAACAACATCCTGGTTCGTGTCGCACTCTACTGTGGTTAGAGTTGAGCCCATATCTTGAAAAAATACCACAACATGTTTTTCGTAACCTACAGTTAACTCATTTCCTCAGCCGATACAATATGATACAATAATGCAATGTGTGCAAACCTTTCAGTGCTCATTTGAAGAGAAACCTGCTTTGGCTTAACTACTAAAATACCAGGAGCTTATGGGGAAATCCTGCAAGTCAAAAAGGAGAAAAAGGAGGGCGGTGGCTTTGAATGAAGCATACAATAAGCTGAATATTGTTCTGTTTTTCTGTAAAAGACAAGCTTGCTTTAGTCGCACAGGATATTGTCAGGTTGTAGCACAAAAGCTTTTGTTTTAAATGCACAGTGTGTAATTGTATACTATAACAACAGACACAGTTGAAGCTTCAGAGGCAGAACAAAGGCAAAGGCAATGAGTAGTTATGATCTTAAACTCACAATAAAAAGTCAATACACTAAATAACTAGTAGTACTGAATATTTCCTTCATAGGTTTCATAGGGGGACGGTGTCACACACCTTTCGGCTAATGTTTGTAACAAAAAAAATAACATGAATGAGTCAATTTGTAGATATTTTAATGCAGAAATGTTAAATAATACATGTTTAAATAATTGTCTAACTACACTGGAGCTACGAGCGAAATGCCAAGCAATGACCAAACCCCCACGTTCCAGTTAAATGCATCATTTCCGATTACAGGATAATTTGATACTGATTCAGCAGCCGATCTCTGCAAGGATCAGGCTAGACGGCAAAATCTGATTACTTTTTCCACTGTCCCCAATAAAGTTGAACAACAAAGATTAGTTACAAAGTATTGAGATTAAGTGTCTCCCTGTATCTTTCCTCATATAATCACAAACACAGTTAAACTGATGCTGATGCTACTATAGTCAGTCAGTGGAGAATTTCCAATCATCAGTTGCAACTCGACAATACATGAATACACGCCAAACAATAACACTCAGAGAGATAACGCCGCGACACATGCAATAACTTTTATGACCATATAATAACCGTGTGACCCACAGACAGACAGATGACATGTGAACTTGATTTTGTTTACGTTCTGTCTGACCTAGTTGTCTGGTCTGCCAACCCAGAGGCACAGAATAACCCAAATTTATTCCCCAACAATCTCAGCGTCTCAAAATAGGCCAGTCTGACAAGAGACAAACAGGAAAATGAAAGCATGTGTGTGTGCGTGCACGCACGCACGTGTGTGTGCACTCATTACCTGAGTGCGTTGTGCAAGTTTCAACAGTCTCTAAAATGTCACTGGTATTGTGACAAACCACAATACACCCTGAAGTCAAAAATATAATGATTGTTCCCAGAGCGTTTCTTTAGAAATGTCTGCGACGCACGTCTGCCAGCAGACTGTGGACACCCTGAGCTGCTGAAAAAACAAGATATGCATGTACAAATACACACACACACACACACACACACACACATAGACAAATGTATCTCTATCAACAAGAAAGACGCCTGGTGTCACGGTTGCTAAAAGCAAGGAAAAGGGGTATTATTTACCTATGTAATGGACAACACATGTCTGGCCCTTCTTTGGAAATGTTCTTCCTGTGAGGAGAAAAAACAAGTGTTAGTGTGTTTGTTCACATCACACAGTCTGTCAGACTAATCCTGTGCATTAACAGTGAGGAGTTCCTTGCAGGAATGCCATGCAACTACTTAATGCCTGCAGACAGGCTGAAGTCAGACATGCTCTGATTGTCTGGTATGTCTTAACCTTACATTAACTTTGACCCGGACACTTGTTTTTCCAGGGTAAGGGGCAATTAAAAGCCTATAATGCGTTTATCAGAGAGATATAGCCTTCAAGAAGCCTACAAGTCTACCCGATTTACTTAAAACCCATCATACACTTACATTTAAGGAATCTTGCAGATTAAGCTTGACATAGTTCACCCATTTAACAACCAGCAAGTAAGGAGTTTTCTAGAAAGACGTCATGCAAACACGAGTAACACTGTGGAAATAAGGGTTTAAAAGATTATTATTATTACTACTACTGTACCCCGAATATGACTATTAGTTGCTAGACATATAATAGGAAAACCAATATCCTGCACAGTCCGACTTGACATTTTTTAATCATAAGTTACTGTTATATGTCATAAGATTTGAACGACATTCCGGTAAAGTACCGAGCCCCAACACCCCCGCATTAAAAGCTCACACAAGCGAATAAAAACAACTTACCATCACCGGGAGATATTGTCTCAACTTCCACGCCCATGTTTGTGCTTCTTTATAGATTAACTCTGAAACATGCAGCCTAAAAAGACCTTCGGACGACCAGTGTTAACCGATTTGCGGCTACAAGTCGGGCTGTTATCGGTGGAAACCATGCATTCAGCGTGCAGCACCGACCCGAAGCTGCTGCCGCTGTAGCCAAACTAGGGTTGCCAGATCTGCACGACAAAAGCTGCCCAGAGGCAACAAAGTCAACAAAACAATTACATAGTTACTACTAGTAACAACAAAACAGAAAGATATCTACAAAGATAAAGACATCTACAAAGCGTTCACTGTCACAGCATTATAAGCAGTTTACCCATTTAACCAAGGTCTTAGAATGTCTTTTTTATAATTATGCAGAGATCTCTAACTTTGCTTGCCCTTTTCCTCCTCCAATCTCTGCCTGAATGACAAAGTTACATTAAAAGTGGTTGTCAATTATTATGAGGTGTACTGTGTATTAGCTGGAAAAAAAATCGTTAAAATAACTTCTGGATACATATGACATTCAAGAACTTTAGTATAAATAGGTTATGTACTGTAATTATTTGAACGAACAACATGCTTTTACAGCAGAAACAACTCATTGACTGGAACTATTTATAGTTTTTAATGTCATTGGTTTGTTTGTTTGGAATACCTTGGAAAAATATGTCACCTCTGTTACTGAGCAAAAGAAAATGCAAGGAAAATATTCTTGACTGTTGTCTGTGTTTGTTAGTGAAGGATGGTCAACAGATTCCACAGTTTATAGTTTATATATAGTTTATATATATATTGAACTGTATGAAAACCTTTTGTGAATAGTCTGCTCTAAAATTATACCATTTACCTCCCTAAATGTTTTAAATGTTGTGTGCCATTATGTTTAATTTTGTTTTGTAAATGTGGTAATTCACTTAACAGAGGAAAGACAGACGTCCACCTGCTGTTGAAAAACAAGTCACTGTTAGTACATTTTACATTATCTACATTTATTATAGTAATATTAATTTTATCTGAGTAAAATATTTCAGTTTTCTTTCTGGTGTTGTCACGTAAACACGTCAACTCAAAGCTGACATAAAATACAATACTAAGTATTTAGATTCTTCGGGAAAACAGCGGACCTGGCAACCTCAAAGACAGCAAAGATATTTTCTATTCAGAGTCACAGTGGAGATCAGCAACTTCACCACGCATACTGTCTTCAGCCTGGTAACCGCCGTGTGTGCACTGTCTTAAGACTATTCTATTGTGTATCCCTGATAAAGAATATCAAAATGTTTGAGTTATCTTACATTAAATAGCACTTAAAAACGTAAACAAGGACCCAATGTGACCAAAGCGTTAAAAACGGTTCAGTTACATCCGAACTACATATCCCACAATGCACTGTTGCAGTTATCGCTGCTTCCAAAAAAAAAGTTATTTCTGCTTCCGGGTCAAATAAAGCGAACATTTCCTTGTGTTAAGACTGGCAAAACGTGACATTTAAGATGGTAAACTCGCTTTCAAAGGTTGACAAGGATTCTTCGTGAGATGCTTGTGGTATTTGAAGGTAGGTGTGCTTTAGAAAGGCATTTTTGTACACGTTTTATGCGCTTATTATTAGTTAGCTCTCTAAATAAACATGGCTAACTAAATGCACGTAAACAAGTAATTTCCACTGTGTGTGAATTCAATTAAAAAGGCGCTTATCATACTTGCTGAGTTACTGTTACCCTTATTGATTAATTATTATGTATTAAAGCTTCATGTGAGCACACATTTATATTATTGTATGTCACTTCTAATATATTAAACTCGTGTTAATTTTAAACGCATGTCATTTTAAATAAACCTGTGTGTTTTATTTCATTTGAATGAGGAAAGTGCACAAGAGCTTATTACATGTAATTATCTCAGTTTCAGCAGGTATTAAAGAGTAACTGTTGTGCTGACTGAGACACTTCTGCTCCACATATACAGTTGTTAATGCTCTGGGGTCCAAACTGGACATGGGTGTTGTTAAGGTCATTCAGGCATAAGCAGCTATAAGTGTTCGTCACCACCGCCTCAGCTCAGGCAGAGGGGATTAAGGCACGTACTTGGAGGGAGACACGAGAGAGGCTTTTACTGTTCTTATTCTGCATAGGTAGCTATAGCTATTCCTGTGCAGGACCAATCAGATCAGACACAGGTCTCTTATCAATGTTAACTGTCCAAGTCTGATATTTTCTTTCCTTTATTGTTCCTCCTCTCCATACCTGCCAAGATGGATCTTGGTAAAGCAAAGCTGCTTAGGACAGGTCTCAACACTCTTCACCAAGCCATTCACCCTGTGCACGGGATAGCATGGACGGACGGTAAGCAGGTCTGCCTGACATCTCTCTACTTCATCAATGGTGAGGTTAAGTTTGGGGACACCAACGTTATTGGGCAGTTTGAGCACGTCTTCGGGCTCTTCTGGGGCCCACTGTGCTGCTCTGACTCCCCTGCATTGCTGGCTGTTCAGCACAAGAAACATGTTACCGTGTGGCAACTGCAGCTCAGTGCCCTCGAGCAGAACAAGCTGCTGTGTACTCAGACCTGCGAGATGAGCGAGCCTTTCCCCTTGCTGTCTCTAGGCTGTGTGTGGCATCCTAAACTGGACATTCTGGCCTTGTTGACCAAGAGGGATGCATCTGTGCTGTTTTCTGTACGAGTGGACAACAGGAGAATCAAAGCAGACATCAAAGGTAGTGGACTGATCCATTGTGCATGCTGGACTAAGGATGGCACACGCCTGGTTGTAGCTATAGGCAGTGCTCTACACTCCTATATCTGGAATGACATCCACAAGAGCCTGGTTGCCTGTTCTTTCTGCCCCATCTTTGATGTGGGAGGCTACATATGTGCCATTGAGTCCACAGGTGATGCACAAGTAGCTGTGGCCACAGAGCTTCCTCTGGACAAAATCTGTGGTTTAAATGCAGGCATGACATTTGACATGCCGCCAGAGTCCGTGTCACTGCAAGACCAATGCCCGCGCATGGTCAGGTCGGGTGACGACAGTCTTTTGGACTCAAGAAGGAGATCCTTTGAATCAGAGAGGTCCTTCATCCCTACCTCAGGCCCTCTAGATCTCACCCACCTCCTGTCAAAGCACCGTCGCTCTGACCCCAGCCCACTTATCCATCTGCGCCGCCGAGACACTTTGACAGGCTCTGGTCAGGACTCCTCTCACCTCATCCTGGTCACATATGAGCGCAAAGTCACTACCACCCGCAAAGTCAGCATCCCTGGGATCCTGGTCCCAGACATTGTTGCTTTTGACCCACGTGGTTCCACAGTTGCAGTGGCTTCCAACACCTGCAACATGGTGCTTGTGTACTGCATCACCGCCTCTGGAATGCCAAACATTCAGCAGTTCTCTCTGCAGACCAATGAGAGGCCAAAAGGAGTCTGCTTCCTCAGTGACAAGATGCTGCTGCTGATGGTGGGCAGGCAGAAATCCAACGATCCCGCCTTCCTCCCATCCTCGAACACAGATAAATATATTCTTCGTCTAACAGCCAAAGAGTTGATGCTCAATGGAGAGACTCCCGCCACACCACCCCCCTCTGCTCACAACCAGGAATCCACTTCTAATTTATGTGCAGGGATTAGGAGGCTTTCTGAGAGTCTTTCCAAAGATGACAGGGAGCGGACAGGGATAAAGGATTTGGTGTTGCCTGGAGGGGGAGTAGTTCGATCCCCTGGGAACAGGCGGAAGCTGGTGGAGGAGGTGAGGAGTGGCGAGCCCAGCCCCATCACCAGCTCTGTGGATTTCTCTGACCGAGCATCAGACAGAGCTCTCTCCAGTGCCTCCTCCATCACGGTGGAAAATTTCGACATGGACCATGTCAACCGCATGGCCAGCCTGGGAGTGGCCGGCCACGCCAGCAGAGACTCCAGCCGGTGCAGTTCTCCTCGATTTGAGATGTCAGACAAACTCCACACCGAGTCAACACTGCCTATGCCTGAAAAGACATCAAGTCCTGCCAAGGAGCAGGCACTGGAGCAGCTTGTCCACAACATGGAGAGGCTTTTTACTCGCTTCACAGACGTACAGCAGTGCCTGACAGAAATCAGAGATTTTACCCAGAATGGCAAGAAGGGCCCGAGTGTCTACCCCAATGCCTCTGAACCCCCCTATGCTAATATCACATGTCAGGTACAGTTTCTTTACTCACATTTGCCTACTATTGATGAAGCATTGCTCCATAGTTTATATCACACTGAATCTGTTCCTTTTTTTTCTCTTTATTTCTCCCGTCTTTGTGCATGTGTAGAAGCAGTTGTCAGAAAACGTGTTCATTGATGAGCGGAGGCCTGTGCTGCTGTGTGACGGGAAGCTTTGCCTGCGTGTTCTACAGGACCTCTTCAACCTGACTATAGTGGAGATGATGTATGGTGCGTGCAACGAAACAACTCTTCAAGCTTTGTTGTTGTAAATGACAGAACGTCGACATCACGTTCAAAAGTTCTTTGCTGTCATTTTGATATCTTAAGAAGAGCCTTGTTTTTTCTTTGAATCAGTGACTAAGCTGCCTTTTTTAAAGCCTTCCATCAGCTCTACAATTGACCATGTTGTAACAGAGTGTGACAAGGTTAATGAATTAAAACTACTTAGAGGAAACTCCTTGAAAATCCTTGGAAGGTCTCCTCTGTGAGTATTTTCAGCAAGCTTAATGGGCTTCCCTCCTGAGATTACCCAGAAGTTTAGATACATAGATCCTCTAATTCTTTTATTTTTTTTAAGATTATTTTTGATAATTGCCACCATCAACTGTATAGTCTATCAGTCTAGCACTGTTCTTTTGTTACAGTGTGTAAACTATAATTGGAAGTGATTAAAAGCCTAGGTGAGATTACCAGGTTTTAAACAAGAGCAGCTTACTCCCATCCCAGTGTGCTGCATACTGTTTTGTTGCTGTTGTATCAAAGACTAGTCATCTCAGACTGAGACAATGCTGCAAGCTTTCTTTTGCAGTTTCATCAAGAACTAGTGCCTGGACGTATGGAAAAACCACCCACGCACACTAATAGTCTTCTGTTGTTCTTCCAGGTCCTCTGTGGATTGTACTTGTAGCAGATGCAGACGGCTTTGTGCCTCTGACGTTCAAGCCCAAGGAGGAGCTCACAGTGCGCAACGGGAAGCGGAAAACGATGTTGCGGACTCCTGGGAGTCCAGAGAACTCTTGCCCATCCAGCCCTAGCCCCAGCACAACCACGGAGGCCTCAGTATAGTCTCTCTTAACACACACTGACTCCAGTTAATGAAAATATACACATAATATGCCCATTACTTTGGCTTGGTCCAAGTGTGCAGACACAAACATGCAAAAAGTCCCTTTGAGCGATAACCAGAGTTTATTTGTCAGATTAACAGTAGTAGTTGAAGGGCTGCATATTGAAATGTAATGTTTACACATTGCTGCTTTGAAATGAAACAGCTGAGCAGCATTCTTTCTCTATTTTTGGATATATAAAATGCAGCCGTGTTGTTCAAGTCTAGTCCTTCACTGAGGCACCAACAGCTTTGCTCACTGTATGTTTCAGAGATTTTTAAGGTATTGTATCATAGATTCACATATCCTCAAAAGTACCTACATGCAGGATAATACATTATGTAAATGTTTTCTATTTGTTATTGGAGAGCTGCAGATATTGCTAATCTTTTGAAAATATGGCATATAAAAACACATTTTTACCAAATAGTCCCATTTAAATGTTAATTTTTCAACTCTGTCTCAAGCTCAGTCTCTCATATGACCACAAGAGGGAGCAATACACAATAATTATGTCTCTGGAAGACATAAGACAAACTTCTACAGACAAATGCTGTATTTTGTAAGCTAAATACTTTTGTAGGCCATTAAATATGTATATCTAGCACATGCTTCTCTGTGTGTTACTTATTTTATTCTTCTATCACCTCCTTAGCAAAAAAAACAACACATTTATTGTCTACAACAACATTTATTCCATATCAACTCTTTGTAATTACACATCATAAATAAATAACAGTGTTGTAGAGCTAAACACAGCAAATAACAATATACATTCATTTATATAAATTAGGTAATCTTATATATTTCAAAATCCAAGATGACAATCTAGTACATGTGGAAAATGCAACAAAGAATGTTTACATTAAAATAAGTTTAACTATTTTATCAGTGTAATATACACTAGTCAACAAACTTCCAGCGGCATCACTGGAATATGTGGCTTTTTCGGACGCCATTTTGGAGTCACACGTTATTCAAATCTTCCATCGTTCTGGAGCTGATGCTTTGTTTCCTGTGAGAGACAACGATGCAAGTGACATGTTAGATGAGGAAAAATATCCTGACTTCACAGGTGCAGATCCAGTGTGTAACATTTAGGACGGTTTATCAGCCAAAATAAATATATGTATGTTTGTGTATGATCGTAACTTTTAAATGTTAATTAACCCTTAGTGCTCACAGGTGCACCTCCCACTGTGGGAATAATACACAACTCCTTATATGGACATCCTGGGGGTAAGTCACAACTTCAGGCTTTACAAAATGCATTTTTTTCATCTGCTTATGCGTTGTTCTCGCATATGTTTATTTTTTATAGTGCAGAAGTCACAAAATAGGCCAAGAGAACTTTGAAATGTGACGTTTTTCCAAATTTCACAAATGTAATTAATTAATAAATTTTTCCTCAGGTGTGTTTATATAGTTGGTGAAAATGGGGGGAAACAAGATTGCCTATAGGTTGTGCTGGAAATGAGGATACAAGACACTTGATATTGCACATTCTTATAGCCTCTGTAAATGGAAAAAAACATTACATTCAAGCCATTGCCAAATGATTTCACCCTATGCTGATTACAGCTGAAGACTGTCAAGTGTTAGACATACAGAAGCTGTAAACGGTTGGACTATGTCACGAAACATAGTTTCTGTTTGAGGTCACTTTGGAGTATGTCATGTCGAGACACTGGCATTGTTTTGTTTGTGTTTCTCTTACAGGTGTATATTCATATTTCTGCTCACCGTAGCTCCTCCAGGCAGAGTTTATTGCGGAGCCTGACATCTTCACTGATGGGATAGAGGAGGAGGATCACCAAGCCAGTCACAATGAAGGCCACTGGAGCAGCACCAATCAGCAGCTTCAGGGTGTAAACTACAGCAGCTGGCTGTTTGCAGGCACCAGTGTCATACCCTGCAAACCTACACACACACACACAGAGACTATATAAAAACACATTACAGGAATCGACATCCAGCCTGATGCTGCAACACTGTAAGTGTGCAAACTCAACACCCGCTGCGTTATCAATTATGCATCACGTAAGGGCTTAATGTGTTTCTTTTTTTGTTTTGTTTTTTTACAATACATCATGACACAGGATGTCCAGATACAGAGCATCATGCAGTGTGTGTGTGATATTAATGCAGACTTACTCCAGACAGAGGGTGGACACTCCCAGGGAGATGCCTGCAGCAAACTTGGTGAAGAAGACGTAGAATGAGTAGAAGATGGCTTCATGACCTTTAGAGTAGGGGTTAGCCAGTCTGAAGTCATCCACCACATCTGGCAGCATAGACCTGGATCACACACACACACAGGGAGAAATGAATGATTTGACTATTGTTTTTGTGAGCATGTGGCCGTTGTTCTCTGAGGCATGGTAAAAACTTTAAGCTGATGTGTGTCTCAGCCCGTTTATACTCTCTAGTTTATACTTTAATCGCGTCGCAGCTGATGATGTGGGGCCTACTTATAGCTCTCTGATAAACTGGTGGGCTAAAATTACAGAGCTAATAACATGATTAGATGATGAGCAGTGGGCGATACCACATGTCCCGGGCCTCAGACTGGATAAACAATCAGCCTCTTCCAAGATAAACATGTCCGTACGACAGGCCCCTGTAATTTGGGGTTTTAGGGCAGGGGCAAGAGATGAGTGAGGAATAGATTCAGCTGTAAAAAAAGGAGGAGGTAAAGACTGTTTTACCTTTGTACATGTATTAATTGTGTGATAGTAAAGATGATTTACAGTGTATGCACTCGATGCAGCCTTTAATTCTTTTAAAAAATGACATCATGCCAGACTGTGGCATGACCTGGGTGAGTGGACGTGGCCCTCAAGGCACCAAGTCACCACTAATGACATGTTGGTGCACTGTTGTGGATTAAATAATTACACTTCGTATCAATCAAACATTGAGAGCACGGGCAAACATCTAGAAGGACTGGACGTACACAAACAAAGTCAGACGTTTAGTGGATATTGAAGAATAAGAAATACTATTCACACTAATTCCTTTTTTTAAAAGGTTTTTCCTAACGTACACTGGTGGAAGACACCTTTTCATAAAGTTGATAAAAACAGATTCTTAGAGTCTTTTAATCCACTTGATCACAGTCTAATGTAAGATGTTTTACCATGGCATGAGGAGCGAGGCAGCCACACTGAGTCCAGAGGAGACGGCAACGACATAGGCCACCACCACGTTAGGGATGAGGACCAGCATCAAGGTGAACGGCAGGATCCACTGCATGAACACAGCAGAGATATTCTGTCATTTATTTTTCTTCTTTTCTTTCAAGCGTATGTTTGGGAATCAAACACTTCCACCTTTGCCCACAAGGTGGCGCAAACATAACAGCTTAATAGTTACTATTCTGGCACAAAATAAAATAAAAGCAGAATACTCACAGTAATGCCACAAAACGCTGCTGTCTTTTTCCCAAAAGTTTGCAGGAACCACTGCCACAGTGGAATACTGATCACTGCAGAAGCCTGCAAAGAAACATCAGGTGTCACAAATACAGTATATGAGCATAACAGGACGTAGTCTTCTTTGTTGTGGCCTGAGGTCAACCCAGAAGTATGAATGTACTGAAAAGCCACCAGGGAGTGAGAGCAACTACTGGTTGCAAAAATAAAACCATTTGAATGGAATTCTATGGGAAAATCAGTGAGCAATTCCTGAAGGAGTTAAACTTACTAGTTTAAGATCTTCTTCGATAGAGAATTATGTCAATTATGTTTCCATTCAGAGGAAAATAGATGATAGAACACATATGAGTGAACACCAGTATGATTGACAGCTGGATTCATCTCATGAGAGTCTCATTGTAGGTGACATCCATGAATGTCCAGTTGCTGTTAAGGCGCTGGTCAAATCTTGAGGCTTCGAAATGGGACTTTGTTTTGAAACCAGAAGCCTATGTATTCGCCTAACAGCTAGTAATTGGGAACATATTTTAAGTTTAAATGATGACAATATATACTTGTATATATATATATATATATATACATGTATATATATATATGAAAATGCATGAACTTACAGAACAACGTGACAAAAATATTCCAATAAATAAGTAATGCATTTCATAGTATTCAGTCATGTTATGTGTGCATGTGTGTCTACTTGTCTGCAGATGTTTGGGGGCTTGTGAGGTGAACCAGTGCTACTTAGCTGAACTCACCAGGATGGTCAGCACAATATTCTGGAAGTGGTCCCTCAGGTCGGCAGCGTAGGTGCAGAAGAGGACAAAGTTGCTCTGTATCAGCTGCAGAGAACAGAGATCAAACATTCAGACGTCCACTCCTGTCTCGTCTGCTCAGCATCTTAACTGGTCACTCGGCTCGCTGTGCCGAGTGCCAAGTGGAGTGACTGGAGAATCTGCTGGCGTGTGTTACTTTCTCTGCTGTGATTTATTTCCAGCTCAGATACGGCCGATGACAAGTGACAAATCCTCTGAGAGGAGAGCAGCAAAACTACACAGAAATAGATCTGATGCGAAACTGGGGAAGTCTGATAGAATTTCAGCAGTCCAAACCTGAGGTGTCAAACGTGAAGCATCTGTCTACGAGTGACAGACGAAGAGAAAGCGTGTGCAGGTCTGGTGCCACGCTCAAGAGTCCTGAGACTTAAAACAGAGCTTTCAGTAAGTGCTCTTCTGCATTGATCAAATCAGCATTGAGCGCCAGGAGAACTCCTGCATCGTCAGGATCCAGAGCGGCCTCCATTTACTGTAATGTGTAGTGTGCTGTCTGAGAAGTGCTGCCTAAATAAATGTGCATTTACCTGAATGGCGACAGTGATGAAGAGGAACGCGGCGGTCAGAATGAGGTACGGCCCGTGTCGCATCACCAGGGTGAAGCCCTTATAGAACGACACGTGCTTCTCTGTCCTCAGGCCGTACGGATCTGAAACAGTTACACGTGGAATCACAGTGTGAGTGTGCAGCGTATCGAATAACATGCAGACAGAGAGAGAGAGAGACAGAAAGAGAGAGAGACAGTCGATGGAGTTTCTCCCTGACAATCCTGGAACTGCCCCTGCAATGCAGTGGATGCTGCTTGTCCCACTGAGAGCTGTCATTTATGGCGTAGTAAAGATCAGAGAATGGCAGATTTCCAAAGACAGGGACACTTGCAAGGAACAAGGAACACATTTTTATGCCTGCTAATAAAGGTATTGGAAATATGTAATGTTATATGCCCTAATAGACATTAAAATTGCACAAAAAAGCAAAATTAATGTCTAAAAATGTCCTCTAACAAACTCAATATTCCTACCTAATAATACTGTGTCACGAAGCGTCAGCTTTGTTAGTGTTTTTGTTCTGCTGAGTTTAGTTATCGTGTTAGTTTAGGTTTAAAGTCACGTTAAGTTCTTGTCACTTTTGGTGTTGGGTTTGATTTTCACTTCCTCCTTTATTTTGGTAAATGTCATGTCTTCCTGTCTCATAGTTTCCTCAGTTGTTTTGGCACATGTGCCCTAATTCCCTCATGCACTTCACCTGGTGATCCTGAAGTAATCACTCGCACCTGCCCTTGATTCCCTCTCCCCTATAAAGGGGCCCCAGTTCCTTTGTCTTTTGCCAGTGTGTCGTTTATGCTTTCCAGAGAACACGTCAGAGCCCAAGCCTGTTTCGTCTTTTGTTTGTAAACTCAAGTCTAGTCTAGTTTAGTTTTTTTCCTTTATTTTTCCACAGTTTATTTGATTCTGATTATTAATAAATCCTACACAGCTGCTGGTGTTTTGGTGCCAATCTTTGCCCAAAAGAGTGTTACAGAATTCAAACATGTGACCCTTTATGTGTGATTTAAAATGCAGAAAATGTCAGTATACAACCTGGTGGGACCAGTTCATGCTGGGTGTTTTTGCTGAATAAAACCCTTAAGTCAATTACCCGAGGCTCATTTTCTGTTCACAGACCCAAAAAAAAGCCTCACCATCTTTCTCTTTGACTCCGAGGAACATCAACACTGTGCAGACGACAAATACTCCTCCAATGACACCAGCGGCTATCATGTACACCTCTTTCTGTGGAGAGACAGAACAAACATGTAACCTACATTGATTTATCCCTTTCCCAATCTATTCTGAGCCTTTCCTCAATCTTTAATTCATCATTTTCATAAATAACAGATTTCTATACATCTGCTGAGGAAACACTGCAAGTGTCAGTTTCTATCCTGCGCGGGGGTTGAGTTCTTTTAGTTTCCTCCAGCTTTTCCCTCTTTTAAAACTCATCACTGGATGATTGACTGGCTGTGACTTTCCGTGTTGTTGTTTTTTCCGCATGCAGTTTAAACTCACACACATCACACGCACCGTGCAAATACGAGTATAAACAGGAAGAAACCTCAAGTAAGCGCTGCATCCCAAAATACAGCCTCTGTGCCGCGCGCCGACAGGAACTGCTCTGCCTTAAACAACCTCTGTTTGTTTGCAATTTTTCCATGTGGCTCAACCCCGGCGGTTCATTATTATTTATGCACATCAAACACTCCCTGTTTCCGAGGGCAGACTCAGACAGTGTGCCACCCTCACCAGTGACCACGGAGGAATTTAGCGGGTGGCGGCAGAGGGCTTGGCGTGGTGAGTGGGTTGCCCCTGATTGGGTTCACCCATAATCCATTGGAAAGGGAGCCATTTGAAACCCAAATAGCTGCGGCACAACCAAAATCCAACATAGGAGAGTCTGGACTTTGGCTTGTTTCATCTTCATGAAAAGTCACGTGATCAAACTCGCAGCAGCAGTCGTCAATGTGTCCTATATTATGGCTCTTTCCCTCCAACTTGAAGGTGTTACAGTGCAGTCGCCTTGAAGTAAAAGGCGAATATTTCCAACGTACCGAATATGAGGCGCGCTGAAATGTCCTGGGTGAGATATAAATAGGCCTAATGACTTACAGACGACTGTGGAGACCCCTCAGTGTAATGATGTGAGGGAGGAACCCCCCTTTGTGGTTTTGTGTGAGCGGAGCGGGCTCAGGAAGTCGGGTTCACATATCAAACAGTGGCGTCTCCTTTCAAATCCATGGGTTAAAACGTGGAGCCATTTTGGATGTCAGAACCTGTACCCTTTCTGTCATATGGTCCCATATTCCAACAATCCTCCTTTTCATTCAGATTTTTAGGAAAAGTAAACCTCCTTGTGTACACACGGCCATAAGTAAAGTGAGAGGGGTGATGACAAGATATTTTTGAGCCAACAATGTGGCCTAGTTTGAGCACACCTGGACCCACGGCTGGGCACTGTGATACTTACAGCATGTGACAGGTATTCCTGGGAGTGCACCAGGCTCTTGACGACCTCTGCCCCACTGCTGTTGCCAAGGTAACCCGCGGACACGTTGTGAGTTCGGCAGTGCTTCCGAGTGTGAGCGCTGGCCACAATCTGGCCCTGGATGGCAGCTCCCAAAAGTGTGCCCAGAACCTCCATCGTCATTCCTGTGACCAAACGATTCTTTTAGCACCGCTTCGACAGGTTCCGGTATTGAAAAAACTGACCAATAATTGTTGGGTCGTATGAAAAGAAAAAAAAAACCTTACGGTAAGCAGTGGCTGAGTCTCGCTCCTTCTGGTCTGTACTCAGGAACATAGTGAGAGCAGAGTAAGGCACGTGGAAACACTGAAGAGGAGCAGAAAGAAACAGTCGTGGTTTAGGTCAAACAAAAATCAAGCACAGTAGCAGTCAAACAGCAGCAGAGGTCACATTAAGGTCACATTAAGGTGTCAGCCCGAAATATCTCTACAACTGTGCACTAACGCTCTTGTTCCCTAGAGGATGAATCCTCGGGATATTGGGGCTTCACTGTGGTTCTGACTGTTATGTAAGACTTTACTTGGCTTATAACGGAATATTTAAATTTGACAGCAAATATTATACCTAAAATGTTGTTATTACAGCCATTGGGAGCTGAAGCAGGGCTTTAACATTTAGCCCACAGCACTAAACACAGCCTCACAGCTATCACAATCAGGGCTGACTGACTTTTAGCCTTGTTAGCTTCTTAACTTTTGGCTCACAATCAGATGGGAACACCCTAGATATGTTTAGATGTCTTTTATCTACATGTTCCACTGTAAAAGCATATGTATATGTATATATACATGTATATATATATATATATATATATATATCTCAAACGCAATCTCTGCAGTTTCCATGTTGGCAAACCCTTAGATCTGTTTTCTCCTTCCTCACCACCTCTCCCAGAGAATAGGCGAGGAAAACCGAGTTCTGCCTCACTTTGTAATTTACACAAGGGCTCAGTCAGCACTGTGGCCAAACAAGCATGCACAGCCACGATGGAAATAAACGCGGCGGAGAGCGGAGTTTTTTTAGCCGCTGCCCCTATACGGCATGGCCTTTGCTGGATGCAAACGCAAGGAAAACTGTCGCACCATGGTGGAAGCGAGGACTGATCCATTCGATTGGAAAGCCGCGGTGAGTTTGTAGTGTGCCGCAGACGGACAACCTATGGTGCTCTGACCTCTGTTTACAGACTGTGACCCTCTGGATGATAGTAGCTGGCCTTTCCCAGCAAAAACTCCACACAAACACATACCCAGAGACAATGATGGGAGGCTAAAAGTGGTAACCAGCATTTACCCAGCGAGAGGTTCCTGGCAAGACCGACCATATACTTATCAAGTAGTTAGAATGACATGCCATTACAGCTCGCCACAGTGTGGCTGTCGTGGTCTACATGCTCTGTGGCACATGTTATATGGGTTACTCCAGAGCAGAGCAGAGCCGAGAGATGAATGGTCTGGAACATAATAACAAAAGGCAAACTAAATAAGTACACTTCCACTTTGAGGTGAGGTATCTGAGAGCTCTGGGCTCTAATCTGCTCCATGTCTCACAAATCAAAGTGTAAATCTCACCAGGAGCTGTCGGTGGCTGGCAAGCGATGTCTGCAATCATCCTCACTTTAAACTTTATTGCTCCCCGTGTTTGCTGCATTTCATCTCTATGTTATGTAATGTGTCATTTGTAGACTCTGAGCTGCTTCAATCATCGCTTTTATCTCCTCGTCGTTACTTGATATGTCTTTTGTAGCATCTCTCCTACTGTACTGCAGCCCTGCTGGAGGGTGTGTGTGTGTGTGTTTCTTAAAAACCTCAAATAACAAGTGCAGGGGACGGTGAGGGAACTTACTGTGACAAGGGTTTGGTAGAGGCAATAAAATCCCAGGTACCACATGAACCTGCTGTTGATGAAAGGAGGAACAAACCAGAGGTAGAAGTAGGAGACCACCAAAAACGGAGTGCAGCCCACCATCCTGAGAACACAAAGGTGTGTTAGGTGAGATCAATGCTCAAACGTATAGAATTAGTGAAGAAGAGACAAGAAGTTAAACAGTTTTTGATTACGTTTTTCTTATCCTGAAAAAAAGAAGAAAAGTATCTCAATGTCTTTTGTGGTGCTAGGTTATTTAAAATCAGCTGCAGCCAGTATTTTAAACTGTCGGAATATGGATGACAGTGGTTGTGTTATGTCATTTTCAAAGCACTGTTAAAATCAGGCCATATTTCTAGCAGATTACAGTGGGACTAAGCTGACAGCTCGATGATTATGTTGCTGTAAGTACGATAGGAATCTGTCCTGGGAGGGACACGCAAGCAGGGAACTACCACAATAACACACATGCATGCTTATTCAAAAATGCAGAAAAATGCACCACACACCGAAGCAAACCATTGGGCCAATATGCTGCGCTGTGTTTTTCTCAAGACTTGGAGCGATACAGTGTGTGGGCCATGTATAATTCATGAGTAAACAACTTGTATATGTCATTATGGTTAAAGCAAACAGCTGTGTGTTTCAAAGCCACGAGTAAAGTGCAGATTACGGATGAGCAAGCGTCTGACAAAAACACCAATATATCAGCCGACCTCCTCTCCCTTTTCTTTTGTCAGCGGTTCTTGGCAGAGCAGCACATCTGCGGGTTAAAATAAAGGCCCTGGTGGAATGTAGGTGACTGTGTCACCTCTAACCTCCTCTACGCTAAAGAGAGAGAAGAGGTAGAGGCCAATCGCGGTTTCTTTCTAGCACTGTCCAGCCCGACCGCCTCACTCTCCTCCCGATTGTTTGTTTAAACAAAGGCGGGCTGACAACGCTGGTGCTGCAGTATTGACCGCATTGGTCATGGGAGTGATGAAAGGGTCCCGGGGTGAATGGGACAGTTAGAATGTTCCTGCAAGATGACTGTGTTCAGGGCAGAGAGCGAAATCACTCGCATACCTTCTCACCAACACACCGTCACACCTGCACTGATCATCTGCACAGTCTTAATTAAGTCAGGGGAGGTTGGCACTTACAACTGTCTCCTCACTGACTTGTCTGGGACACTCCCAGCATGTTAATTAACTGTGGATGATGTGCAGCGGGACAGAGGGACTTGGTAGGTGAGAGCGTGTGTGTCTGTGGTGGAAATTAGTAACCACTTTCGCTGCGCTAGTAGATACTAGTAATTACTTTTTATTTCACCACATTGAATTGATAGCCTTGGCGGTAACATTATTAATTATTTTGATATTAAAATTTCTTGTCAAAAGCCTTTATTGCACACAATACTGCATTACTCCAAATGTAAATGGAGGAACAAAAACTCCCTGACACCAAATAAAAGACATAATTCCTACAGCCAGAGCAAAATAATACGAAAAAGTCCAAAGACCTTTCTATCTTTCTATCTTTCTCATTAATCCTCTCAAAACCACCACTCTTCTGACTCTGGGTAAAACTAACTGAATAAAGAAGTAAAGAGTCAGCAAGAATATAAAAATTTGCCTTGCGTTTGCTGACAGTGTAATCATGAAGCATATTGTATACTCAAATCAGTTACAGGACTGAGAACAATATAATTTCATTACAGTTTAAGTAAAGTAGCACTTCTTCCACCACTCATACGCCATCGCTGTCACACGGAAGAAAACACTTCCTGTGCTTTTCCTTGCCACAGGGATGGGGCATGATCCTAATCACAAAATAATAAGCATTGCAACACCCAAAGGGGCATAGTGGGCAAAGTGACTACATCCTTAAGAATTCCACACAAAGATACAAATCACTTTATGTCTGGCTGTGGATGTGACATGGGCCGAGGGGACTTTCCAAAGTGGGCGAAACTGAGTTGCTCGCACTCGCATCGCAAACATCGATGAACCGTGCAATTAAGATTCCTACCACAGAAAATATTCATGTGGAAAAACAACACGAGGCAAGAACACACACACACACACACACACACCTACAGCCTCCCAGAATAATCAAAGCTGATTTAGCAGCATGGAGCATCTGCCCGCTGCTGAGTGCGACTGGCCAGCCCCAGTGGACTTGTCCCTTCAAGCACCGTCAGCTGGTGTATAAGTTAAGGTTTATAATGTGCAAAAGGCATCAGGCTGTGTAATTACTGTTAATGTCACACTAGTGTGGGACACACACACAGAGACACAACACAGCTGATTATAGAATCATCTCTGGGACTGGTGATGGACTAAAAATGCAGTAATGGCTTCATAATCCAAAATGTGAACACAAACCTAACACTGCTCTTTAAGGGCCATGAGACACTGGTACCATTGTTCTACCATAGAAGAAGAAAGCTGGATGAACTGAGGAGCGACACAGACGTGATCAAATGTCACCCAGCTGCACAGTAGCAGCAAATTCATGAAAATGTGCCAGTGTACTTTCTTGGCAACGGAGTTGTTGTCTGGCTTGAAAAGTCCAAAAGTGACCCACGCCCTTAAAGCAGCACGCAGTATACATAGCTCATCAGAGGGAGCGTCAGGAGCAGCGTCGTTAAAGCCGAGTGGTTGTTTACGCAGCTTAATCCTCAGGTGAGAGGTGCAGGCCCGAGTATCGTTACAACAAATCTGTCTGAAGCACACTTTTGTTTGTTTTGCTCGCAGTTTCACACAATCATCGCTGGCCACAGTTATGTCTGAGAGAGTGTGAGCAAACCAAAACCTGTCTCATCCCCCGTCAACAAATCACAGTCATCAGCACCGTGTGTTTACTGGGGGATGAGAGGAGGATGATTTTGCCCACGGAGACTGTGTAAATAAATAAAGAAATAAAAAGAAAACATACATATTTAAATTTACAGTGGATTCTTCAATGATGTAGTGAGTAGAGTGACAGCGCCACACTTCTCGTTATTGTCTGAAGATGCAGCCGAACAGTATGATTTTGTGAATTCATTTCAGTTTGTAGCCACATGATCGAATCTCATTATATTCTCTCGTGTCTATACCCTGACAGCAACAGCGAAGCGTCCCTATAATGCTGTCATCTGATTATTTCAGTGGTGCTCAGCCCAAACCAAGAAAGAAATCCACATGGAAATGCAGAGACAATAACAATAACAGCGACAGAAACATCACAGGACTATTGCACGAGAAACAGCAATAATAGAAACACAGAAACAAAGTGAGAGGAGTGAGCTCACCAAGGCATTAGTCTGCCAATCTTGGTCCAGCTGCTCTTCGTAATGAAGAACCCAACGACAGGGTCGGTCACTGCTCCCCATGCTTTACCGATGAACAGCACCATGGAGGCCTGGAAGGCTGTGATCTGTGGAGCAGAACAGGGACAGACTGAAGGTGAGAAAAACTCACCACACACACACACACACTGACTCTGAGAAACGCTTGCTCTCTTTAAACCGTAAAACACATTTACCTGAGCAATATCGAGCAGGTAGATCTGCAGGAAGAAGGCAGTGGCGCTGGCAGCCACCTCCTTTGGTGCGCCGCCGATAGCGAAACACAACTTGTTGCATATCGACAACTTCTGGCTCAAGTCGGTCTGTGAGACAAAAGGGGACAAAGGAGGAGGAGGGAAGTTAATGTGATTACAGAGGCTTTGTAGAACAGGCTGCTGATGAGCAAATGGACTTTTTCTGCTCTGCAAGCATGAAGACTCTTATTCCAGGTGAGAAATCAGTGATGCCATCGATTGTTGACACTGAACGCACCCTGTAATTGTTTAAGTGGTGTAATGTAAATATAAGGATACAAACTGTTTGCAAGCCATGTAGTTGTTACGTAGTTATTTACATCCAATAAGCATTTTGTACAAGAATAATATGATCACATCACAGTCAGTGTCCATTTATTACCATTATTTACTTTTCTCATTTCTGCGAAGGGAAGTCAGGAATGTACATAAAGAATGTGTCATTTTGAAAGGCGGTAAGTGCGAATGACTCAGCGTTAACGTCATCAACATAACAAGTCATACTGTTCGTACTGAATTATTCAGGCTTACTGGCTGACAAAATGACATTATGCAATCGACAATCCCAAGGTGTGTATTCAAAATAAGAGTCCTAAAATCCAAAATGTACTCTCTGACTCTCTTCTATTTTTTCAACTTCAACTTTTGTTCCAAGAAAGTTCCTGCTCCCCCACACCAGTGTGAAACCTTCCCAGACTTACTCATGTGAATTCAGGTGTGTCACTTGAAAATAATTGTGTAGTCATCCATAATCTGAACGTGTTCCATGTCTATTTACAGTAAGGTGCTCAAAATAGCTTCATTTCCTCATTATCACCATTCCACAGCAGCTCAGTGATTCGGGGGAAAGGGAAATGGTTGCTTCAGTGCTAAATGTATCTATTTGCAATGGTGTGCACACGATGATACATGTGCTTGCTAATGAATTCTACTCAATAAAGATATGTGTGTGTTTGTGTGTGTGTATGTGTGTAAGAAATAGAGGATCAGAGGGAGACCCTCGGCTGTTTGCATTGTGGTCTATCCGAGCAGACATTGAGGCACATGCAGGAGCCTGAGAAACCCACCAAGTCATCAAGGCTCTGTTTCCCTTCAGCTCTGCTAAACCCATCAGTCACGTAACTGTGTGTGTGTGTGTGTGTGTGTGTGTGTGTGTGTCTGCAGTGAGAAGGGCACGCTTTCATCTTCACACATGAATAAGACAAGACACCACAGTCTAGGGAGCCCAATATTTACGACTGTCTCCGAGGCTGTGTACTGCACACATATCAACCTTTGCAATTTCACTCTTCCCTTTTGCGTTCAACCTTTGGTGTCAGACAGACACACACACACACACACACATACACATACGCTTGCACAGCTTTTCTTCTTAGGATTCTGAATTGACTTCCATTCATTTGGACAGCATCAACAAAGCATTACCCCTGACCTTAACCATAACCAGTTCATCCCTAATCTTAACCTTAACCGTAACCAAACCACAAGTCAAATCTCAACAAATACAGGTAACAAATACAAGTGTACACACACACACACTGAAAACAGTGTCAGTCCATATCCCGTGGCCCACGTTTGGCCCGCAGCTGCTCCCCTCAGAGCTTTATGAAAGAAGGAAATCACCAAAGTAACCACAGCCGCGACCGGCGCACTGTTATTATCCGGCTCACATTTTCTCTTCCTCCTTTTTTTGCCCCATCAAAACATGGAGGGGTTCGAGAATGACAATTACCAGGAGGGAGGTGTGTAATTATTCAATCGCAAGACAAGCGGGTCAGAGGTAAGTAAAGGCTGTGCGGCGGTTCCGACTTCAAAACTCTCTCTTCTTCCACTCTCACTGCAATTACCCCTAATTGGAGAGAAAAATCAAAGTCTTTGGTGTCTGGAGAACGCTGCTTAACTGATGATGTGCAAAAATACTCAGTGCACACAGCATTGCTCCCTCTCTCTCTTTCTATCACTCCAAACACTTATTCTGCGCTTCCAAACCCTCACTTTTAAGAGTTCTTATCATCAAAAAGGCATAAACAGGATATCCCATCCACTGTTGTCTGGATGCACACACAAACCCTCATATACACAGTTATAGAAGAACTGACTCAAAGTAAAAGGAGCATTGGCAAAGTTCAGACGAGCAAAGAAACAAGGACAGATAAGACTAATCTCTTAAGTTAATGAATCCCTTAACTGCTGCGGGGAAAACAGTTTAAAATGTCTGACCTGCACTGCAAGTCATTAAAATAAGGATTTGAGGATAATTCCACTGCAATGAAAGGAAGCGCGGGAAGAAATCCTGCTTAGTTATATTCTCAGAATAAAATGCATGTGCTCAGTGTTCAGCTGGTAAAATGGATGAAAAAGCAGTTTATCTAACGATTTGGTGACATGGTCATAATGGTCACGTCCAGTAGTTTTGTTAACGTCAAAGACTATGAATTAGGAATAGAAATTGGAAAAGTCAGCGCTAGTAACAAGCGGCTAAAATGTCAGCGCTGCCTAAGCTCCCAAGGATTTAATTCAAAATCGGGGACAGACTGGTGAACATCGAATAATAACCAGTCTTTTTTCCTTTTTTGAATTCCCTTTAAAATGCAGCATATTGGATTGGGGAAAGTCTTCATGTGGAATTCGCTGTGACAGTTGGCCCATTACTGAGTGGATCTATCATTCTGTCTCATTCACAAAAGGACAATGTTTTACTTACCTCAGAGCTGCGATGCTGTTCCGCAGTGCTTGTCATCGTCAGGCCGTAAGAAGTTTCAGATTGCAAATGACTCGTTAAAAATTCAGCGTAAGTGCTGAACAGTCATGAAATTATATGTGCTCCTTTGATTTCGATCTGTGATCTAACAGTAGCCACAGAAACGTGTGCATACATATATATACTGGTGTCTTTGATGAGAAGTTGAAAGTTTATTTTGCCTTTGATCTTGACCTATGATCTACCACACAGGATAGTATACTTCCTATTTTCATTTTCATTAGGGGAAAAGGGCAGAATATAAACGCACTGATGTCTTTGATGTGCTGAACATTTCAAATCCGAATGGGCCAAATCGGTGGCAAACTGTGGAAGCAGTCGGCAACCAAAACAATATGGAATATTGTGATAAAGCATGGAAAACAGTGAATGAAAATAATAAATGGAAATAGATCAAAGGCAGACATATCTGTCGGTATCTGTCTCCGTCAATTTTCAAAATATTTTGAAAACCGTGAGGACTGAATACAATTAGCCACTTTTTTTTCATGCACAAACTGACTTCACTCAACAACAAAGCTCATGTGACTTTGTATTTGACAGAGGTTTGGCAGAAATAAGGCAGTGGCAGAACTGGTTATTTAGATCATGTGTCAATTCAGTCTAAAGGACAACCTGGGCCACATTATAGCAGAGAATGAGTGGATAACTGCAGTGTTATTGCATTCCAGCAGTATATAGTCTCTGATGGGACAACAGTGCATTTAAATGCTTGGTTCTCTCTCATTTGCTTTACTTGAATTTCTTTATGGGCCATGAATGAAAACACAGTCTCACACACGAGAGAGTTGCCCACTTCATTGGCTCATCACACACAAATGGCATATTATCCAAATTGGCATTCATAAAATGAACATGACCCTACAAAACTGACATGAAAGTCAACTCAGCCTGCCAGTGTTGGCAAAAACAGGAGTAAGCTGTCTTGTTTCCTATCATGTCCCCGATCACAACTGTCCCATCGTCGCCAAAGTCCACTGACGTTGCCCCAGGGTCAGACAAAAGAAAGCAATCATCAAACAGGTCATCCCATCAGTGGACACACTTCTCCCAAATGAAAACAATCAACTTCCACACATTCAGTCCCATAATCTGGCGGATTACAGTTCACAGGAAAACAATGCAGCCGATTAATCACGACCAGATAAGCAACTAAAGAGATCACACTTTCCATCCTCTCTCCATCCAGTCATGGGGGAATCACTCAGAACCGAGTGAGGCTGCAAATGCAACACGTCAGATTGACTTACTTTGATTGACTGACAGTCGTGTGAGTGACAAAAACTACAACTAAATATGATGACAACCTGTACACCAATACAAAAAAGGAACCAAAACAAGTGTCTCTTACCTGCTGAGGACTTTTGGGGACCAGTGGTTCAGTGGGTTTGATGAACTTCCCCACAGAGCCTCGAACTCCCTTCTCCCCCTTGGTCATGGCTGAGAGACTGTGTGACAGGCGGCAGCCGTACTTCTGAGGCTGCGTGTGTGAGGCAGTGCCAAAGTGAGTGTGGCTGTGACTCCTTGTGTGAGCAACAGTCTGCCACTGGGTGGTGTAGGTCAGAGGCTGAAACTGGATGTGGCTTTGACTCCGGGTGTGAGTGTGCTGGGCGTGTGTGATGGCTCCAGAGGCCGGGAGCTCCTCCTGCTCCTCCTCTGTGACAACTCTGCCGCTTTCTGCTGTCATTCTTTCACATGCTGTTCTTATCTGGAACGAGGTCACAAAGGGAAAGGGTGTGAAATTAACACACACGCGCATATTTCATCACTGAAGAATGCAGGCACATACATACAATTACTGGCCATTTTATTAGGTACGCCTGTTTAACTGCTTTTTTCACACAAATTGTACAAATAACAACAACCTCGCAAATAATTGCCAAACACAGAACATGATCTAGACTTTCTGATGTTCAAACCAAGCATCAGTGACTTTGAATATGGCACTGTTGGTCATGGCAGATGAAAAAATCAAACCATGACACAGATGATCTACAACAGACGACCTGGTGAGTGTGTGGAATGAAACACACACATATTGGCTGCACAAACACACACACTCATACCTGTATTCAAAGAATGTGCTGAAAGAATGCAGACACATAAATGCACACACATGTGTGAGCGCAGACAAAGACTCTTTGCTGTTTGGAAATGGCACAACAGCACATATGAATACAGATGCAGAGGAATGCAACAAGGAAAACACGGGGGGTAGAGAGAGAGAGGCAGAGAGGGAGAGAGAGAGAGAGACTCCTAAAAGTCATCCAGGTTGGAAGCATCATCATCTGCAGTGTCAGACATGTCTGCACAGCTGGTGAGGTGGTGAGACCTTGAGAAAGAGCAAACAGGAGCGCACAGCGCGACGATGTCCCGCGTTGAACTGTGTGTGTTGTTAGTGTGAGTGTGCATCCAACCGTCCGCGCGCACTCTGCAAAAAAAACAACAAAAAAACAATAAACAAATAAACCAACACAGATACTATCTTACCCTGGATTGATAGAACATGAGCCGGAGCTGTCCGTCAGTTTGAAAGTCTGTTACTCTTGAGCTCTGATAGTCCGGATGAGAGAGAGAGCGTGAGACTGCGGAGGATGGAGATGGAGCGCGCGCTGTCTGCAGTGACGGAGCTGCGCCCTGCAGTGGCCGCTTGCATGTATGCATGCATGCGTGCGTGTGTGCGTGAGTGTGTGTGTGGAGAAGAACTAAAGCCTCAAAATCCCCCGGGCGATGATAAACAGTTTATTTTATTTGAATGTGTGTGTGCCTTTGTATACTGTCTGTAATAATAAGAAGGAGTAACTATAAGTACGGTTTTATTTAATTTAAATCATCATTTATAGTGATTCTTATGTTATAATAAAAGGCATTTTACACTTTGAATTGAACAAAGCATGGTGCCAAGCTTTACATTAAGGATCATGGAGGGGTGTTATTTGGAGTGAACATCTAAATTGCAGTTTGGTGTAAGTGTAATTAAAAGTAATGCCTCCACTGCATCCAACATTATTTTCCATTGTAACCAGTAGCATGCACAGACATCTGAAGAGCAGGGGAGAAGATTAAAAGGGCACCTACTACACACAAGTGGGGCACGCACCACTAGCATATAATTTATGTTCACTCACTATACATTTAAAGGGACATCATTTACAGCACAGCATCACTTTCTATCACCAAGATGGGCATTTTCTATACAGCGTTGAATATCATTTCCAGATATTGGAGAAACTTCATAACGGCACGCATAGGAAACAAAGTTGCAAGGGCATCTTATAGGGCACTGCATCATCTTTCTCCACTAGAAAGGCACAAACATTTTTAAAATGTATATTTTGCTTTTCTAAAAACACCACTGATCGTAACAATTAAGTCATTTCTAATTGTTTATTATAGTGATGGTGCCACTGACGTTTAAGACTCCATGTCTGGTATACAACCAACCATATACAGACTGTCTTTATTAAATAAAGAAGTAATTTAATAGTTTTAAATTGTGAGAGTGGGAGTTGCACAGACAGCATAGACATAGACATGTCCTGGTAATGATAGAGATTACCACACCTTGGCTGCAGTCACTCATACACCAACGGCCCGTGCAGGTATCACTCCAGCGTAACCAAACCTGTAGAACAAAATGCTTTGAGGATTAATTTTGTTACGCCTCCATCCAGCCTGAACAGGCTCCCTTGAAAAGTCAGCTCCCTTTAGTCTCCACTTTGTAAGGCAGGTTTTCTATTACTATACAAATGTTACTCTATAACATTTGAATCACAGCCAGAATAGTAGTGTTGATGAGTGCACTGAAAAGGGAAATAGGTTTTTACTACTTTATTATAAATTCTTATACGTTCTTACATATTACCTCTGGTGTAAGATATAATTCCATACATAACAACTTTTACATAAAGATGAGTTAATTTCTTCTTGCAGTGCACTAAACCTCTCCACAGAGACCCCAGCTGCTGAACCCAGACCACTCAGATTCAGATTTGAACACTTTATTGTCTATTTATTTATGTATTTTACATCTTTGGCATGGTAATAGATAAAAAAATAGATCTACTTTACATGGAAAAACACTTGAAATAAAATTTTTTATGAAATGTCAAAGCAGTCCTTGATTGAGAAGAGCTGTATTTTGTCTACATACATTCAAAGCATGTGTGCTACAACTATGTGAAATGAAATGAAAATGGAAAAATGCACACAGAGAAAAAAAAAGGCATATGACCTGTATGAGAATGGGCATGTTTCTGATAATGCGTGAAGGGGCATGTGCGAAATGAAAGGTTGGCTGCTGCACGAGTAAAAGGGTCATTCTGAAAGGAAATGCGGGAGTTTAAGGGAAAGTAATTCCCTGCATACTTAGCCTTATTAAATATGTAGCACAAAGGAAATGTGCTCTCTTTCACTCTTCAGCCAGACCCCCTCAGGCAGTCAATCAAGTGATGCCCACATCCTGCACCTCCAGGTGAAGATGTGAAAATGTGTAGCTTGGCCTCATCTAATTCATTCAGAGGGTTCTGACATTCTAGATGTCTCTCTTGCTGCATTTCTTCTTTCTGACCTTGACCATCCTGAGACAGTCATCTCTCTCACACACACACACACACACACACACACCCTCTGCTGCTACGTTCACAAACACATACACACACAAAACCCTCCCTCCTTCCTGCTGTTTTAAATATTGAAGATAGATAATGGTGTTCGCCTTCTTCCCAAGGCCAGGCAGAAAGCTTAGACACAGAGAAGCAGGCGCGCGCACACACACACACAAACACACACACACACACGCTTCTTCATGTCAAAAGCACAAGCATGTCTTTACACATGGAAGAAACAACACTTAAGATGGAAAAAAAAAGAGACAGAGCAGGAATTCAACTTTATTTCACCCCATCTGCGTTGGAACTTCGACTTCGCCTGTTTTTGTTTGCACCTTCCTGGTTAATATGAAACTAATGATTTCTACAACCCTTTAACACACAATGTTCAGTGTGATTCCATCTCACATCATCAGACACATGCTTTTCATACTCAGTCAGCAGATTAGGAAACACCACTGTGAGGTGATCATTCCTCCCAATCTGACCGCTTTGACATCAGTGGCCCCTCCCCGCCCATTTCCTTAATCTAAGTCCCCATTTAATCTAATCAGTAATGAGAGCACAGATGTTGAATTACAGGATGAAATGACAGGCTGATTGGTGTTAACGCCATAATCACCACACAAGCAGTCTCAACTCAGCACCTGGACACTATTAATGTGAACAGAGATCCACAAAGTGCTTCAGAGATAACAACTACTTCCTGCTGATTACTTTACATCAAAAACCTGAATCTCAAGAAATACACAGATTTTTATGGAATATGTTTTTATTTTTCCTTGATATGTGGTTTCTTAAAACAATGCGGTCAAAAGAAACATTACATTGTCCATTTTAAATGTGATCTCCACTAAAAATGGCAATAAATATATATATCTATAACAACTTATGAGTCAAGGCCAACAAAAATAACAAGCTGTCTTTCTTTTAATATTGGTAATAGTATCATTCAAATAAATCATTTGTAAAATTACAGATAACAAAAAAAACAGCTGCATGTTTTTATTGTAAATAGTGCAGAAATGTGATTATAGTTTGGGAAGACTTTGGAGAGCTGCTTGTTGGTGCTGGTGGTGGCTTTGTGTGCGACTGTGGGAAGGGGGAGGGAGGGTTACATGTCGTAGATCAACAGAGGTGCATCGATCAGCCACGACAATAAAAATTTCAAACTGGTTTTAATGCCGTGGCTAATTGGTATGTCTTTTGCTTTGCTAAGCCATGAAGCCACTAGAGAATAATTAATAGTTCACATTTAAAATGCCATTAGATGGTTAAGAATGAACCCCCTTTACAAAAGGGCACATATACACTGCTGCACTTCCTACAACATTAAAATCAGTTACCTATTTTATTGATGTGGATGCAGTGTACAAGGTTGACTGTTTGTGTAACATGAGATATGCTTTGATATGACTGTTTTTCAGCATACGAAGCGAGGTAACAGTGTCCTCCAGAGGAAGAAAACAACACCTCAGCAGCACTTTTGTGTTACAAACACTATCTCCATTAGATAATCCCACACAGTGCCTGTAGAGGGAAATACCAATCAGCAAATGCAGCATAAAGTGCTAAATAAATATAGATTATATGTTACAGTGGGTGTTGACGTGTATATCAGGGGGTTGTGATATGTCAGTGAGAGGATGTGTGAGGTTTTAGGTATTATTTCAAGGTTCTGTTGGTCAGCAGTGTCCAAACGGAGCCTGTGTGTCCAGTGGTCTCTGAACAATGACGACGTGGGCCAAGTCGGCCTCTTCCAAACTTAATTCTTTGTCGTTGAGCTCTCGGGAAGGAATCGACGTCGTCAGGACAAAAGGCGGGCAACTTCTCTGGCAGCGTGCTACGAAATCTTGAACATCCTTAATTCTGGAAAAGGAACAGAATTATTTAATTAAATAAAAAAGACGACAGACAGAAATCTTCCCTACAGAGCATGACTGTTTCCTTTCTAGTGGCAAAACATTCCCACCCAAATACTCTACTCTCTGGAAAGCACTAGTATCATCCATTATTTATCACTGATGAGTACTCACAAGTGATCCTATGGAGACCCTTCTCCTCACACTAAGGCTATCTGAAGGTTGGAGGGGTTCATCCTTTAGCTACTAACCCTGTTATATAAATGCTGCACCAGAGTTACGCAATCCCTCACTCTCAGGGGATTTTATAGATCCACTCTGTTGCTACATCTCAGATTATGTTTTCTGCAGCCCCATGCACGGTGGCAGGGGATATAACATGATGCACCATGCCTTCAAACTCCACCGGACTAGAATAAAGCATTATGTAATTTACAAATAAAGCCCCCTCTGGAGCTGGAACAAACAAATATTTTTTGTCATTTCTTGAACTACTTCTGTCCTGCGACGCGTGAGATTATGGGATTTACAGACAGCACAGCAGGACTACATTTTTTCAGACTGCACAGAACGGTGTCTTTGTATCCAATAAGTATACATGAAATGACGTTGTTAACCTCGCAGTCTGAAATGTGGACAGATGAGTTTGGGCCTTGACATTGTGGTACTCACTTGTGTGATAGGTTAAACCTCTGGACCAATCTCCTGCCGTCAGCCAACCAGATTTGCAGGGAGGTAACAGGAAGGGCGTGGTCCAGTGTTACCATGGGAATAGGAGGAGATCCTCCATCCTCATGCACAGACGGTGACCTGGCCACTACTCTGGGTGCAACACTGGGAATAAACAACAGATTAAGTAACAAAACGTAACGTTAAAAACAGTAGAACACGCTGTGCATATGCTATGTGTATCATAACAAGTATGATACACATCTAAAAACAGTAGAACACACTGTGCATATGCTATGTGTATCATAACAAGTATGATACACATAGCATATGCACAGTGTGTTCTACTGTTTTTAACGTTGACACTGTGTGGGCAGAGAAAACATTACACGAAATATGTGTGAACCCTTTGGACAATTTAGTCTTTATGGAGTGATGCTTTGACAAGACTGAGGCTCTCAGTTCATCCTTGTGCTGGTCTGTTTGGTCAGATTTTTTTGATAGCTGGGTTTAGAGGGACACCTAGTGGTAGAAAGCAGTACCGCATCTCAGAGATAAATAATAACGGCAACAACTACAAATTTGTCCATGGGAATAAAGTCATGTTTCCATACAAATATAATCATAGACAAGGGAGACAATGTATTTATCAACAATTTAATAATCTAAAGTCTCACTCTGATATTTGTATAACCTCTTACCTGCCAAGTCGGTATCCTCTGCCAGTGAAAGGGTGAAAGGCCCTTTTCTTAGGAACGTAATTTTCTTCCGTCAGATCCTCCACACTGATCTCCAGTTCCTCCTCTTCTGCTCGACTCTCCCACTCGGCTGGAAGCTCTCTGGAACGGAAAAAGATCAGTCCTGGAGTAAGTCAGATCAATCAATACGACAAAAGCCTCTAAAGAACATTCCGCTTCATTTATCGTCTGTCACCTGCTTGTGGAGCTAATTTCCCCTCAGGGACGTGTGGGGTTTGACTGCAAGGTCAAACCAGTGAATAAAAACGAGGACAGACATGGTTTAATTACCTATATACACACTGGTCTGTTTAACTCTGTGTTTCCTTAAAAGTGAGTGAACCATGGTTTTGAGCTCGAGTGACATCTAAAAGTTGAACATGTGAGAAAGGGGATCTTAATTAAGCTACCTGTAGACAGCCTCATGTTTAATGCTATTGTTGGTGACTATGTATGGACAGTGATTTCATTTCATGTTTTGCAAGAAATTAAATTGAATCTCAAATGTATTTGACATTATTCTGATGTAGTTCTCTGTTATTCAAGGGCTTTTTAAAAAAAGCTAACAAAAACATCTTGTCTGTAGTCAAATCAGTGTCATGGTGACACTGCTTGTTCATTATCAGCCAGGAAATAAAAGGTGTAACAATGCCACTTGTCTATAGTGCTGCTGTGTTCAATTTAAGTGTTTTTCAAGCTTAAAATACAGGCCAGTGATTTAATCACTTAAAGTTAAAAAATTACCGCCACTGGTAATGATTGATCATTAACAACCCTGTCAGACTCACTAATGTAAAGTATTTTGCAACATGTTTTTGTTCATGCAAATAAGCGATTTGAATTGAATATTATCTGTTTGTGCCTTTAAGGCTTTTTAACAAACTTAAGGAATACTAGCACCGACATATTAAACCCACCCCCTCTTAATGGCATCGAGGAAGTCCTGGTTCTCTGGGATGGAGTAGCTGCGAAACTCCTGGTCATTTACAGTGAAGCCATCCTTCCACAGCCTTACCACCATCTCCGCCTGGAAAAAAGGCCAGAAAAATGATCAGCCTGAGACTGACGACCCCACTGTTTATATTGGCTGTACAGTCGGTACAGCCAATGCTGCGCAAAAACTCTGTCAACATGGGTGGTCGTATGTAAACACAGCAGCACTATCACTGCAAATTGCTTCCTAACCTTGCCACTTGAATTTCTAGTGTGAACTTTTTTGTAATTATTCACTGATTCTGAGACTACGGTTTAATGACATATCTATCTAAGGATTATTACACAGTGCCAATCATTTTAAAAACCAGTCTGACACAATGACCATTGACAGCTGTGTGAGGAACATTTGGACAGATGTGAGCCTGAGGATTCAGGAGCGAGGGTGAATTTCTTCCTGACCTTTGATGACCCTGCGGCATCGTAACCAATCTTCTCCACCTCATCGAGAAGGTCTTCTACCGAGAAACTACGCCTCATTGGAGCAGCCTCTTCATTTTCTTCACCAACAACCCTTTAAGAAATGGAGTGTAATTTCACTCATTATATGCCTTTCTGAGTTCAGCCTGAAGGAACAAAGTTTTTATCTACACCAAGGAAGGAGAAGTTTTGGTTGTCTGTTTGTCTGCAAGCAACATAACTCAAAACGTAGAAGACAGATTTGAATTATATTGTCTGGGGGTGTAGGTTATGGCTCAAGGAAGAAAATATTAGCTTTCAGTGGTGATCCATACACTGATCTGGAGTCCAGATTTAACAAAACAACAACAAAAAATATGATTTACTGTGTAAGATAAGATGCAATGACATTTCATAGGAAACTGAGCCTTAGCACCTTGGGGGGAAAACTGAGAGATTTCTCTGGGTTACTGCCTTTGTCAGAGAAAATGTTGAATGCACTGGACCATATGGTTTAAATGACAATTTAAAACGAGGCGTTTTCTTTGATTAGCCTATGGTAATACTATGTGTAATATATAATAAAAACTGTTGTCGTTATTGTGACATACCAATTTGCACCTTTCTCACCCCCCACAGTGTCAATCTCTTTCATGACGTCCCGTGTTTTCCATCTACGGGAAATAACACATTAAAACAAATGTAATAAACAGAGGTTAAAGCGCTGGTCAACATGATTCCTTTTATCAGGGCCTCACCTTTAAATGCGCCATTAATATTTATTTATTTATTTATTCTGTTTACATTTATTTCCTCGGTTAATGTCGTGTTTTTACCCTATAATTCCGTGTAGAAACAACTAAAACTGGTTAAGTAAGGATGTTTACTGATAATCAAAACACGCAGCTTCAATTATGTAAGTGGGCAGAAAACCATGGACGTGCATAGAGCCAACAACCGCGACCTATGAATACTATAACATGGAATACATGGACAACGACACAGCACATATGCTCGTTATCATGCGCGTATTACGGTTAAGGTAAAATAGTGATTTACCAGTCCGTGTTTGGTCGGTTAATCCTGGGCTACACATCTGCAGCCACAACTTTGGGTTAGCAGCAACAGCAGCAGCAGCAGCTCTTCTGCTGACCAATGTGTGTGACGCAACAATGTCGTAAATGGACTCCTGTTGTCGTAGCAACACTACACTGCTCTTTCAGAACTGTAAGCACCTAAATAAATGAACTCCCATCTATCTATCTATCTATCTATCTATCTATCTATCTATCTATCTATCTATCTATCTATACATCTATCTATCTATACATCTATCTATACATCCATCCATAGAATAAACACTCACTTGTATTAATTAATGTTTTATTCACAAATTACCATGTTGTCATTTACCATGTTGTCATTGTATTACCACAACATTTAGTTGTGGTAATACCTGTTTTTGTCCTTCATCTCATCACGTTGTCCATGAACTAATGTGGGCATACATCTATAAATGTGCTATATAAAATCGTTTTGGAACGCAAATAAATAAATTAAAGGCTGTCCCATCACCTGAGAACCAGGGTCCCTCCAAGCATTCTCATCTTAGATTGGGTCTCGTTAACTCGTTTTATTTAACAAAACATGCTTATAATACAGTTGTGATTCATTTACCAAACTCTTGGAAACAGATGGTCACAATAATTACAGAGTCTGCATCAGAAGAAAATACAAATTACAATGGCAGCCAATGAGTTAAACAATAAAATATTACACAATAATACATACTGTACAGTACACTGTACATGTAGAAGGTTTGGGATACACTGCCCTGCTACACCCCCACATGAAAACAAATAAGAAAAAGTGTAGTAAAGTATAGACCGTAGTATTCTCCTGCATCTTAGGGTACATTTTCATAGTTTTCCTTTGATGATGCAGATATTACAGTCACTATCACTGTCACAAACCGTGATTATTATAAAAGTCTTGCAGTGCCTTTATATGTTCTTTGTGACGTTTGTATGGAATCCCTTTGGTAACTAGGTCACTAGTTTACAGTGATAATAAATGTCCAGTCAGCACAAAATGAATGCACCTGCCGAACAGACCCACATCTGAGAGAGGAAGAGAGAAATAAAGAGAGAAAGAGAGAGAGAGAGCGAAAGAGAGGGAGAGAGATAGATAGAGAGAGCGAAAGAGAGAGAGAGAGAGAGAGAGAGAGAGAGAGAGAGATGGCGCCTCGATGCTGCGCTCACTGAGCCAGTGTTTGATGCCGGTTAGAGAGATTCAGTAAGGGCAGACAAAAGGAAAAATAAGATGGTGAACACGAGGAAAAGCTCGCGGGTGCGCACCGGTCCCTTCATCTCTTCGAGGACTAGGTCGTCGTCGAGATCCGAGCGAAACTCTGATGAACATGTAAGCCGGTTTCTTTTCTCAGCCGGTGAGCTAGCGGGTTCTGCTAGTTGGCTAGGTAGCTGTAGCCGTGGCCTCAAGATACTCCACGCAAACGCATCGTTCACAGACAAATACGAGCCCTATTGAACTTGACACCCGCTCAGTCACGCAGGCACACAATTAAAGAAATGAACGCAGCTACCCGTGCTTGTGTTGCTCACAGTACACGCATTGCACAGCTGTCAAATGACATGCTAGTGGTGTGAACTCCTGGCTAGCCCCAACTTGAGTTCCCTTTGTGTTTGGCAGTTGTAGCCGGCTGACTTGTTCCACTGTCTCCTTTGTATATTAGCACCGTAGTTAAAGACATCAATGAATATGGCATGGTGTTGTCCGCAGAACTCAATGCTACCACCCTGGAGGGCATCGTTGTATATATGTTCTCTCAAATGCGGACAGATGAAGCAATTATAGAGCTAACATTTGTAGGTTGCAGCTAGTCCGCTAGCTTACAGTGGGGGAAGGGAGTCTCGGGTTCACAACAGTTGGCTGGCTCAAGTCCCGTTTTTAGCAAGTTTGAACTTGATGAACTTTCGGTTGTAAATACCCCCGAAGACCCCTACAGCGTCGTTTTACAATAAGTGTTTTAAAATCAGTGATATAACGTTAAATCGGATGATATTTAACTACTTTGTGACACAGTTCATATTGGCTCTGTCTTCACCCTGGTCGACTGACCTACAAGCGCTCTGACAGTCTTTGTCTCAAAATGTAAACATTGAGATTATGCAAGCCAAGAGGCTCTGTGTTCACACGTCGTTTACGCTCATTAGAGCATTCAACTCAGATTAACAACTACATTCGTCGATCTGACCATTTGGCCGTTCTTGAGTTTTTTTTTTACTAGTCAGCTAGGCTACAATTTGTACTTTTTTTTATGGTTGAAGAGACTCGTGTAATTTCTGGCTTGTGTTAAGATACATCTTAATGTTCTCAGTTTACCAAGTTCAAATGGTTTCAAATTCTTCTTGTACACAAATATGCACTTCACTATGTGAAGCCCTCATGACATAGTTGCTAAATAAAAGTTCATTGTAGTTTTAAACTTCTTCATTGGCAGGAAATTATAAACACTTGTGAAACAGAAAAACATTTTACGCTGAGGTAATATACTAGGTGTGATAACACGTGTTATACTCTTGTTTGTGCAATGCATCAACATGGCATCCAAGCATATACTGCTCTATTATATTACAACTGAATAAAGTAATATCTCAGTTTCTCTATTGCTCTTGAAATATTGCCCAACCCTATTTGTTACTTGCTTGTTCGGCTTGTTTGAATGGTGATTTAGAGTTGCACCTGCCAGGTTCACTCCCTGTTGGTGCAGTTTGCACTTTTTCTGTATCTACTGAACCTGTTAGCCAAACCCCTCTGCAGGCATTGTGTTGCAGACAGTTGCCTATAACAACAGTTAGATATGTTCTGATATCATCAGTGACGTTGAGCAGTGAAGGGTGGAGCATCAAGAACATATGTCTGGTGGTGTTAGGTTGTCATTCAGAGAACACTGAGGAGTTTGGGAAAAGGAGTCTTGTCTCGTCATATGTCTCTACTTTGGATTTGCCATTTAACCTGAACATAAATGACAGAGGCAAGGTGGAAGGACAACAGCAACAAACGGCTATATAGCCTAAGTAAAGTGAGGTGGCTGCAAATGGTTTGATTGTGGATGAGATGGCCAATAAGCACCTATGAAAAAATTCCAAAGGGGCTTGTACTGCTAATAAAATCTGAACGATAAGTGGTAGGGCTGAACAATTTTGAATGAATATCTTATTGCGAGTATTTTGACAGGAAATGCGATTGTGATATGATTTGCGATATCAGAGGGAATGGTATTTTTTTATATCATTCTCATTTTTATATTTAAAAGGATTAATGTGTGATATTTGTGCAGCTCTGTGAGGAACGTAGATGTTCTCTTCAGTCGGTAGTGTAATGTGTGTAGATAATCATATTATGGCTTGAGCAAATATTGCAGTAAGCTGTATTGTGATTCAGATAAAATTTCGATTAATTGTTCAGCCCTAATAAGCGGTTTGACAGGATAAATGCCTATTGCGACTGGGTAGCAGAGGGTGGTGTGGGATCACCGGTGATATTGAGACACACTGACATAGTTTTGGTGGTTACTCAGAATTCCTCATGTGGGTGACACAAGTTTTGCACCAGAGCTTTAAATGTTGGTATGTGGTTTGTTTTGCAGAAGGATCCCGGTAGTGATGTGAGCAGCCCCAGTAGTCCCCGTCTTTCTCCCCCTTCCAAGCGGTCACGGCGGCAGATTACCTCTGAGCCCAGCTCCAGTGATACCTCCCCATCTCCTCAAACTAAGGGTCAGAGGGTCAGCTGGGACATTCCCACCTACCACACCAGGTCAGCTGCTGCCTTTTGTTTAACTCATTAAGTATTTTTGTAGTGTATGACAGCAGTGCATAATATTGTGCTTCACAATAATGCAAGTTAGTGGAGATGAACATGAGCTCCCCAGCAGTGTTGTGTGTGTTTATTTGCAGTCTTCTTTGCACATGCCCATATTTATTGTCTTTGTTGTTTAATTCATAGGCTGTCCTCTCGCATAATGCAAAACGGGCACGGTAATGTCATTTTCTTTATTTTGTTCTCTATTTTGAATACATACAATTGAAAAGCAAAATATTAAATTATTGGCCCCTAATTTAGCTTTTGTCAATGCTGCAGCCCATATGAGTCACCGGAGTGAGGACAGCGGAGGTGGAGATCATTCTCGAATGAATGGTCACGTGGAGTTGAAGAGGAGCTGCCGGGTTAGAAAAAGCCAATTTCAACACCTCAACCAGAGCCTGCTGTTTGACCAGCTGGTCAACAGGTACCTTGCACTTTCACTTGCAACACATTTCTTTGCAGTGCCAAAAGAAGGAAAGGAAAGGAAAGAACATGGACATGGCTAGATCAACTTGGTTGTACTTAACCCAGGAGCCTCTGAAAATATACCTCTTATGTGTTTAATTTATTGCTAAGGTGTCCAGGGCTTTTTCTTTCGAGAGCTTCAGCTTTAAGGTTATCAAGAATATTCATGTTGTTTCACCCATGTCTGTTGTCACTCTATGCAATATATTTAATAAACGTTACAAGAGTTAAAACCACATATTTGCTCCATCTCTCAGACAGATGTCAATATTTTACTTTCAGAGTCTTTCTAAAAAAACATGTGTTGTTGCAGAAGTGTACTCCAGATAATGTGCTGTGCACAAAAATGTTTACCAATGGTGTGCTTTTTGTTAAGGTGCCTTTGTTTTGTGTCTGTGTTTGTGTATGTGTATGTGCAGCACTGCTGAGGCTGTCCTTCAGGAGATGGACAACATCAGCAGCATCAGACAGAACCGTGAGGTGGAGAGACTTCGCATGTGGACTGGAGACACCGTGGAGGTAAGCGAGGCCATGCTCCAGCAAATAAAGCAGAGCTAGAAAAGTACAGCACTACTGTGTTATGATCTAACGGGAAAACAAGTGATGGCCTCAAGGTGCTGCACTTTCAGGAAAACATGGACATGTACTCCCGAGTGAAGCGACGGAAATCTATGCGCAGGAGCAATTTCAGCATGCCAGCACACCACAAAGTCATGGGCAAAACAGAGCAGGAAGAGGAAGAAGGGACAGAAGGTCAGTATCCTCATGTTTTATAAATATGAGGAGTGAAGGAGAGATCATGAAACCTTGATGAACTGCCTGCCTCTCAAAACTAAAAAGATTACTCCGCATACTTTTGTTGATTCTTCAGGCCTACATAGACCTTGTGTTTATATTTCCATCCCGATAAAGTGGACAGCTTTTTGTTTATCGGCGTACACCTGACATGAGAATGTGAACACTTGGAATCTGACTCACTTCCCCTCTTGCAAATACACACATTTCTGTTCACAAAGAGCAAAGTTGTGTAGTTTTCAGTGACTCTGTTCGACAACTGTTGTCAATGTGTATGTGTATCAGTCCATTGTGAAAGTGTTGCAGGTCTTTTGTGTTTTTCACATCTCTTCACCATTTCAGAATCTCACGGCGAGGAAGAGGAGGATGCAGAGGACGATGATGATGAAGATGACGAAGACGATGAAGGGGATGAAGCAGAAGAAGCAGGAGAGGAAAATGACAGACCATACAACCTTAGGCAGCGCAAGACGGTGCAGAGATATGAGGCACCACCTATTGGTAAAACATTTTTGTTTGTTAACTGTATCTTATTTTGCGTACTTCATTTAATGTTTTTTTTTTTTAGACGTTATCTGTGACAAACATTTGCTTTGGGTTTGCTTTCTCAGAGCCTGTGAGCAGAAGACAGAGCAACCCCTCACTTTTTGATACCCACAGATCCCCTGCAAGAAGAAGCCATATAAGGTTAGCACAAATGTGTTTATGAAAACATGGTCACGATTTATGAACTCAGAGGTTTGCTGACAAAAAGTTTGTGTACTCATTTCCTGTCCAGAGTGAAGAAACATGCCATTCACAGCAGTGACACCACCTCGTCCTCGGATGAAGAGCGGTTTGAGCGGAGGAAAAGCAAAAGCATGACCCGCGCTAGAAACAGGTGATTGCTCTTTTACTTCAGCTTAGATCGAAACATTCCTATTACATTATTTCTGTTATAGACTTGGTACTCCATAGACGTAATCACTCGGATCATTTTTTTTGGTTCCACAGATGTTTGCCAATGAACTTGACGGCAGAAAACCTGGCTAGTGGGGTTTTGCGTGACAGGGTGAAAGTGGGTGCCAGCTTGGCTGATGTGGATCCCATGAATCTTGATAGTTCTGTGAGTGGAGATGCTAATAAATGCCTAAAAGCTGTATTGTAGAGTTGTAGCTTGAGCCTTACAAGTTGGAAGATGTATTGTTTGACTACAAACAACAGAGCCTCTTGATATTTTGCAGAGGTCCTAGCAGGCGATGTGAGAAATGTGTTTCTTTTCACAGGTGAAATTTGACAACGTGGGTGGCCTCAGTAATCACATTCAGTCACTTAAAGAGATGGTAGTGTTCCCTCTGCTTTACCCTGAGATCTTTGAGAAATTCAAGATTCAGCCTCCCAGGTGAGAAGAACGAGAACAGAATTCGACTATCTTTATATTTTTTGTTTTGTTGTATTTCCTGACAAACAAAACAAAAGTCTGTTATTGTCTGTCTGTTAATAGACAGCACATTCAGTAGAAATATGCAGAATGTAGAAACAAATATGTTTATTAAAGCTATTTAATCTTTTCTATTCTTTTTTTAGGGGGTGTTTGTTCTACGGCCCACCAGGTACAGGAAAGACCCTGGTTGCACGAGCACTTGCCAATGAATGTAGCCAGGGAGACAGGAAAGTTTCCTTCTTCATGAGGAAAGGAGCCGACTGCCTCAGCAAATGGGTGGGGGAATCAGAACGTCAGCTGCGTCTGCTCTTTGATCAGGTGAGTCAGTGCTTCTGTGAGGTCAAGGGTGCACTTTCTTGCTGTAACCATAGTACCCATTATTAGCTGCCTTTTTTGCCATATTGTTTGAGAGAAGAGACTTATCCATTGAATGTATTTTTTTTTTCAGTGATTTTTTTTTTGTTTTGACCTTGTCTTCCATGTATGCTGTCCAATAGGCATATTTGATGAGGCCATCCATCATTTTCTTTGACGAGATTGATGGTTTGGCTCCTGTTCGCTCCAGCAGGCAGGACCAGATACACAGGTAAGACAAATGTGATTTAACCCTCATGTCCCAGAACACTGTACAACTATTCTGTATACTAAGTACACATTGCCATCAAAGTGAAAATAACAGAATTGTGAATAATGTCAAAGAAAAATCTCACAAGTCACTGAGACCAAACTTTAAATTATCCATTAATTTGTCCTTTTTATTTTGCTTTTACTTGTGCACACATTTGCATACCACCCTGTCTTCATGGTCAAACTGTTGCTGTTTCTTTCTTTGCCAAAAGGTGGCACAGGTTTGCCGGAAATGTGACAGCAGTGCACTGCTTCTATTTTCAGGAGATGTTGGCTGGATTTTAGTACTTCTCATCATTTGTTTGATTGACATTTAGCAGACGTAGCAGTCTGTATCAGTTTTAGACCGTTCAGCATGAGCTTTAGTAGAAAGGTATCTTATTACGCAAATACTGTAGAACTTGCAGTTGCCCCTCACGAAGTTGCACACTAAATACCACAGCTACTCTTTCTGCCTTGCTGGGTAAATACACACATGCATTCAACAGGCAAACGGTTAATATTTTTGCCTCACACTGCTTTGTTCGTTATACTTATATTTGGCCATTCTCAAGTCTTGTCAGTATTGATTCAGTCTCAAAAAGTACAAGGGCTCTCGATGTCTGCATGATGTCAGCTATAAACGCGAGTGGATACTGATTTAGCTGCTAAGTGTGACATTAAATGTATAATAATCTGTCACATCACCTTCTTCCCTCTGCCCAGTTCTATTGTATCCACTCTGCTGGCCTTGATGGATGGCTTGGACAGTCGTGGGGAGATAGTGGTCATTGGTGCTACAAATAGACTTGACTCTATCGATCCAGCACTCAGGAGGCCTGGACGCTTTGACCGGGAGTTTCTGTTCAACCTGCCCGACAAGAAGGTGAGAAGGATTATAACATCAATATTGTGTGCAGCGGACATGTATACATGTACACTATCAGTGTCGTCGCATCAAGTCTTGATTTTTACTGAACTTCAGACGTTGTAGGAACAATGAAGTTTGATTTGTTGACCTAAAAGATTGCATCCTACGACCTTCACTGATTCTATGTCTTTGTACAGCCATCATGTAACAAATCACAAACTGTACATACAGTGATGTAACCACATGCATACCTAAGTGGAGATAATGGTGAAATAATAACCTGAAGTGAAGCAGTTTATTTTTTCCTTTATTGTTTTTAATTGCTGTTGATGTTTTGATACGCGTGTGAAAGAGATGCCCCTTAAGTTTCTGTTAAATAAAAAAGGTCCATTTGTTTTATAATAATCTAAACGCTGTAAGACGACTTTTAACTAGACTGTTACATGTGTGTCGGTGATGAACAGTTCAGTGGAGGTGCCTCCTCCTCTTTGACCCTCTTTAATGGGTCAGCTTGCATCATTTTTCCACACAGTAGGATGATTGGTAATCAGACTAATCTGCAGGCCGTTGCCGACCGAGCTCACCAGTAGTCTGCCGCCTCCACCTGATTGAAAACCTCGCCTTTGTGCAAATGATGTGCTTTTCCGCTCACTCAAGTCCAGCTCCCTCCTGGTACTGCCCGAGTGAGAGACTGATATAAAGTCTGGCTCAGCTGTGTTGTTTCAGTGGGGAGGGAGATGATGTGATGAAAGGTGGTGAAACCCATTGCCCTTCATTCGTGACAAAGACCACTTTGTTTCTAATGCAGCATCATCAAAGCGCTGTCCTGTAGAGGTGTAGCAATGAACTGAAGAGCATAATTGTGCCGAAGTGTGTGAGCGAGCCCCTTAGTTGAACTTAGTCATGCAACTGTCAGTGTTTGATTTTATAATTACTTATGGTATGAATTTAAAAGACACTACTTCTCTCATCAATACACCTTGTCAATTCAGTGCTTTTTAAGTACCATTTTAGGCATAAAAATATAAATAATACTTAGTCATAGTAGTGATGATAGTTCAGATGATGCTCTCGACGTTACAGAATGGTCACATCTATAACAGTCAGCCTGACAATGAACACATTATCCTAACATTATCGCACATATTCTTGTAAATTAGTTCATTGTGTTTGGGCTTCACTTGCTGGCATACATATTGTAGCTGGAGTTGGGTTGTTGAATTGTGAACGTATCATTAGAAAAGTCCTCACTGTAAATTTCTGTTATACACTGATGTGTTGCTCTTAGGCATCTTACGCCTTTGTTAAGAGTGGGAGCTAAACCTGTTACTTTGCCAGTGTTTTTTGAGATGTTGTGGCACTGAGGCGACAAGGGAATTCTTGTACTAACTCTGTTTTTCTTTCTGTCATTTTACCCTTTCCTCTTTTCAGGCCAGAAAGCACATCTTGGATATTCACACACGAGACTGGAGTCCCAAATTGGCTGGGCCATTTGTAGAAGAACTTGCAGAGAAATGTGTTGGTAAGAGTGATATATGTGTTTAAAACTGTATGCCATCTTTACTGTGCAAGTGTCACATCATATGGCTACTTTACACAAGGGCTTGTCATTCATATAATTGTGGGATTTTTGTAAAGCTGAATTTCATACCAATGAAATATTAATCCATCTTTGTGACTCTGATGTGCTCTTAGGCTACTGTGGGGCCGACATCAAAGCACTTTGTACAGAGGCAACTTTGGTGGCACTACGTCGCTGCTACCCGCAGATCTACGGCAGCAGCGTCAAACTGAAGCTGGATATCACCTCCATCGTCCTGGGGCCTGGCGACTTCAGCAAGGCCATGAGGACAATCGTCCCAGCCTCCCAGAGGGCACTGGCTCCCCCAGGCCGAGCCCTGTCCCCCACCCTCAGGCCCCTACTGGCTAGCTCTTTCTCCTTGGTGCTGAAAGCTCTGCTCCGAGTCTTCCCCCATGCTCAGTGTACTGACAGGGACAACTCACGTGGTAGGGATCTGGGACTGTGGTTTGAGCTGTAATGTTTTGTTTTCACTTTCAAGCTGCTGACTGCTGCTTCTCCCACCTTGACTCCTGCTCTCTTCTCCCCTGCCACCTGTCTAACTTGTTAGTGTGCTTTCCCTGTTGGCACTTTTGTAATGAGGTGAGGAAAAAGAGATAATCAAGTACTTTATGTTACCCTCACACACTGTACACAGAACTTGAGGTGAAACGTTCCCCCCTGAGTATTCAGAAATTAGATTGGATAACCAGTCATTCTGTGAGCACTTCAATAACCGAGCTCCCACTCCAGTCAACAAGAGCATTTTCACCAGATTAACTGCAGTGCAGCACAATCCCAGGGTTGTACTTTTTGCACCCAATCACAACATGAATTTCCCAGGTTGCAGTTTTGCTTTAAATTCCTATTAGATCTCACCTAATAGGCCAGATCTCTTCTTTTTACACTTACCTTTCTGGTGAAATGGCCACATTAGTGTCATCAATAGGGTTACTTTCAGGATTAAATTCTGTAGAAACAACCTTAAGTTGCATTTACTGCCATTATTGTTCAGTAATTCCAGTAAATACGTTTTTGTGCAAATGCATGGCTTGATGGGGCAGTGTTTCCTCTCTTTCCTAGGCGGTGACAATCAACTGCTTGAAGAGGAATTTTACAGCGAAGATGACAATGAGGAAGGCTCTGCTTCCATCTATGAAGCCGAGCCTGCTGCATCCCCAAAACAGTCTTCTTCTGTAGTGCCCAGACCCTTCCTCCATTTCTCACGGTGAGTCCACAGAAAAACATTTTCATGGGTGCTTCGTGACAAAATTGTTATGTTTAAGAAAGTGAAAGTTTATTTACATTTCTTCCAAGCAGTTAGTCGTCTTCTATGAAGTGAAGACATAAGTAAATGAATAAAACAACATGCCTACAATCCCACACACAAGATGCTTTACAAAAATAGTGGTGCTGCTGATACATAATCACTTTTTCTCAGTACAAGCCAGACTGTTACCGGTTTTCGTTGTATTAGTATCTAGTTCACATGTGTCAGTATCTGAATAGGGACTAATATTGATCTCATACACTGTGGAAATGCAGTTATCTTTTTAGTAGAGGGACACAGATTTGGGTCAATTATCAGTCAAGCTGTCCTGGTTCTGTTTTAGGAGCATAGGAACCATATTTGATGATAACCAGCTTTAACTGACCTTTGTCAGGTTCTGGAAGATTAAAATGCAACCCACTTTAGCAGCTCATGCCACAACTCCTCAATGCCAATTTCAACTTGTATTGCATTAGTTGCAAAGAAAATGACAATTTGACTGCCAAGGCTAACAACTTTGAAGGAGATACAATTTCTGTAGTGGCTGGTGGAAAGATGTGCATAGGGCGTGGTATGTTGTCTCTACCATAAATTTCATGTGTTGTCTTGTGGTGATGATGAGAGAAAACGTGTCTAACTTAACCGCACCAATATGCGATCATTTTGTATTTGAAGTCCTTGTAGTAAATACAGGATGCACCATTCTGCCCTGCTCATTGTTGTGATGCTTCACTCTAGGCTTCTACTTATTTCGTGTTTATTAGTACAGCTAGTGGTAGAATGTGGTATACTGGTCCAATCTGGCAATTGATTTGATACAGTGTCACATCTTAGAAGTCATCAGAAACCTCCTCATATTGTATAATAAGATGAATCAGCAGCGAAAAGCCCAGTCACTTCACAGGCAGCATGAGTGCAGAACGAAAGGTGATTCTACGATTCTAAATCCAGGGTGGCAATATCTGCTTCCCCCCTGAGAAGAAGTAACTAGGTTATTTAAATACTGACCTATTGCTTTCAAATTACTAAAACCATTTTATTGATGGACCTATTAAGCAGTAATCAAGCTCAAATCTTCAAGCCTTACACATTATGCTTGGAAAACTAAGATAGTAATTTTCCCTACTCAAGCACAAAAAAATTCTCTCCAGGCACATGCATATTTATAGATGTAGAGAATCTTTATTGGCTGGTCAACAAAACAGCACTTAATGCCTATCGGCTCTATGTCTTCCCCAGTGGTTCCAAAGCCAAGGTTAACTGGCTGAGTAGTCAAATCTTGTTTGTTTGACTTCTGTGCCACAATGGAGGATAATGGGAATCTTTGGGAGTGTCTGTGACAGATTCCTGCAGGTGGAGTCACAGATGGGCCACAAATCATGCACGAGCCAGATGAGGGTACAGGCTGGCTCATCTAACACTCTCAGTAGGTTTTGTGGAACAGTGTTAAAAGCAGACCTTCAGAAGTTGCTGTAATTGGAGCCTATGCTGCAGTCGGGTTGCAGTCTGTGTGTAACTATGAGGGCTGGGTATCGCCGCTGATTTCCTCCATCAATTTGATTTCTATTTGACTCCGTTTTCAATGTGATTCTATTCAAAATTCTTTTAAAGATATATTTGTTTCCATGCCATTTTTGCTTGGTGATGAGATTGTCACAGAACTAGTGAAACTTGTACATCATTTGGATCTCTGTAACTGGTACATCATTAAAGATATTAATGTCTACATAAAAAGTGACAGCAAAGTAGTTACATCAAGATGTGCGGAGGAGGGTTGCAAAGGAGCTTCAGTGGGACAGTGTGTGTGTGTGTAAATCAAGCTTCAAAATAGTTGTCACTGACATTCGCTCTCCGCCGCAGCAGCTGAGTGTGTGTGTGTTTGTGAGAAACTTGCTCTGGTCGCAGACGGACCATGATGTATTTTTTTTGTTTTACACTCATAATTTCTTACTTTGCTTCATAATTTGTATCCAAATTATTTGCACTTTCGTCCCTTCCGTTGTGCAAAGACCTTTAGAAGGATTCATGCTTTCAAGTTCATTGTCTCTAAAAACAACACCAGAAAAGGTCGCTAGGTTTGTCGCTAGTCTTTTTTTTTAAGTCACTAGAGGGCTCTGAATACTGAAATCGCTATGTTGGCAACACGGAAACAGCTGCAAAATGTGTTCCACCAATCAGCATTCTTCAGCACACAGCACAGGTCCCTAGCCACGAGTAGGTACTTCTTTCGGGGGAAAGTTTGCGCTTCGAGTGAAAGTTTTTTTTTTCCAGGGTAATTCCGGCGGAAACGTGGCAAGGTTTTTCAAGATCCTGGGTAAATGAAAAAAGTTCCTGCGGTGGGAAAGGGGCTGTAAATTAATTTTACAACCGTGCGACAAAGCAATTAAAGAGTCACGTGTCGGGGAAAAATCAGCAGGAGAGCATGGCAACATTTTATAACTAAAACTTCAACTTCCACTGCTCATCACATCACACCAGGAATTTTGGAACTTGCACATCAACAGAAATTATTTTAAAAAGTCTGTATAAAGTAAGCAAATGTCTTGCACATCACCTTCTTGGGGTCATCCTTCACTCTCTCAAAATGTTCCCAAACTTTGGACATGCTAACCAACATATTATTTGATTAACTTGTGTGTATCAATCGTAAATACTGAAGTGACACTGAAGACACAGCTTCCAATGAAGTTTCTGGTGTTTTTATCAGTTGATTTTTGGTCTTCGAAATAAACATTGATATGAATGGGGAAAATCAATTTTGTGAAACCAGTCCTATTAGACAGCAGAGGACTTAACTCTTTTTCATTATATAATATAGTGGAAATTGTAGGTTAGTCCAGATTTTATGTGCCTCTATTATTCTTCATCTAATCACTTGGCACTAAAACACATTTCTTATTCAGATCTTATCTAGATATCATTTTATCCTGATTTACATTTAAGATGTTGAGATATTTTGTCTCTCATCAATTTGCCCCGCTCATATATCATCCTGCCCTTGTGAAAGTTCTACTGTATTGACACGCTACAAAAACAATGGTAGCATAATATTTCTACATAATATATAGTGTCTTTTATTGGTCACTCCATCCCTTTTTCTAAAGAGGTGAAGTCATTACTTAATGTGTGTCTTATCTCAATTGGTCAGTGACGTAATTGCCCAGTTTTGTCTTTTTGTGTCAAACTGTGTGGGGAGAGTCTTTATTATAACCAATATTTTACTGGTATATAACAGGTACTGAGGTGGTTGCACAGTAGAGACTATCACTGTATTTAGGTTTAATCAAAGTGGTATCAACTACTGCTGCAAATCATAAAAACAAATACAGTACACAGTTATACAGTATACAGTTTCAAATACAGTACAACCTTTTGTCAGTAGTCATCAGGTAATATCTACTGTGCTGACTATAAACTCCCATCTGCCTCCAGCTCTGCCCTCCAACAGCCCTCAGCATTCCGGCCTCGTCTGCTGTTGGCCGGGCCCTCTGGCTCAGGACAGAGCTCCCACTTGGCCCCTGCATTGCTGCACCATCTGGACAAGCTGCCAGTGCACCGCCTGGACTTGCCCACACTCTACTCTGTCAGTGCTAAGACACCGGAAGAGTCATGTGCTCAGGTAAGTACCCACAGAGGGTTTGGTGTGTGTGTGTGTGTGTGTGTGTGTGTGTGCACACAAGGGGATTTGTATTGATGGTCAAATTTGCCTGTTTTAGGTTTATAGTGACTTGTACTAATTTGGATTGATCTTGGTTGATCTCTGTGGTTGTAGGTTTTCCGAGAGGCCTGTCGGAGTGTACCCAGTGTGGTGTTCATGCCACATATCTCCGAGTGGTGGGAGAAAGTGGGCGACACTGTGAAGAGCACCTTCCTCACCCTGCTACAGGATGTGCCCTCATTCAGTCCGGTCCTTATCCTTGCCACTGCTGAGACTCACTACTCACACCTGTCAGAAGAGGTACAAACACAGGCACTGTTCATACCTGGCATTAATAAAACTCATATGATCACAAGTGCACAACTCATCCAGTAGAAGAGTACAGTACAATAGGTTCACCTCTGGCACTTGTGATGAGATCTTCCAATACGCATGTATGCCAATGCCATTTATGCACAGGGACAAGCGTGTGCACACACACACACTGATATCTTGGGTTTACATGGAGCCTGATCTTACATTTTTTGATTACATGATTGCTGTTGATGAAACAAATTCCTTTAATGCGATAGTAGTGGAGGCTAAGACACGTTTCAAAGGTTCCTTACCTCTATCACACTCAGGAGTGGACACATACAGGGCATCACAGTCAAGATCTTCCGCTCCCACAGTTTTTATCTACTTTGGCTCCATCTCCCTTTTCTTGTCATTTATCCCACTGCCCACTTTTCTCCCTGGATATCCTCACTATTACTCCTTCATCCTCCTTTCTTGGATTTATTATTCTCTTTCTGAAAGCCAAAGCAGAATCACACCCCCTGCTGTGGGTTCATATGTAAGGGGGGCATTGCAGGAGAGTAAAGGGAAGTGGAGAAAATTATACAGGGAAAAAGAGATGGAGAAAAGTAAGGAGGAGGGTTTTCTCCTGTCATGCAGCAAGGGTTCTAATTAGGTCAGAGCCCTGACAGGTCCAGGAATTTCTGAATTTGTGTTCAACTGTTGTTTAAGGAAGACCTCAATCCTAGCCATGGTCCAAGTTTCAGTCTTTTTGAGATGATTCTCTCTGTAGTAGACTCATTAGCACTGAGACACCTGGGCATGTTTATTCTCTGAAGCTGTTATTGCTTCTTTTTCTATTATCTTCTTCTTTTGTTTCTGAAATTTAAGTTATTCTTTGTTGTCTTCATGTTGTGTAGTTGATGGTTTAAGTAGGTTTTACGCCACTATTTTTGTTGAATAGATGCTATGTTAAAGTATGTATCAGTATAAAAATTGAGGCAATCAGTCCCTGCAGAAGATACAGTGGTTTTTGTCTTTGGGAAAATTGACATTTATTACATTCTAGGTGACTGGAAAAAACTGTATAAGATTGGCAGTTACACTTGGCATCAAATAACCTTGGTCACTAAACACATACCAGTCTTGAGCAGCAAATTAGTTCCACATTCCCACTGGTCAAAATACAAATGGGAAAGTGTTACACTCCCAGGTCAAATGACTCGTGAAATGCATGAGGTTTTATCCGCTTCAGCTCGGATTGCATTTGGTGGGAACACAAGACACTTTCGATCATGCTAGTTTCTTCATTTTTTTAAAATTTTTGTCAGTGATTCAAATTCTTGCATCACTTACAGTGCAACACTACTATGTGCAGTCATCTTCTGGTCGTTAGCCATGACTGTTGTAGTGAATTGTCCGTTTTACAGCTTGGGACAGTGCTCAGTAGACGATGCAGACAAGTTATCACTGTAACATAGTCACTGAGCTTCATGGTGTTGTTGTTTTCTTCTCCTCCGATTTGTTTTGTATTTTGACGCGTTTGTGACGTCAACAGCCGGTTGAAAGAAAGAACCACAGGGCAGACCAACCACTGGCAATGGAAATGATGGGTTCTGATATCTAAGGTATATCTACTGATTTTGGTGTGAAAGATACTTAAGAAGCACTTGATTGGACCAGTGGGCTGCTCAAGTCAGCATGAGGGGGTCAGTACCGTCCTTGGGATAAGCAGGCTTGCTCCTGTGTGATCTCTATTGCACATTGCTAGATTGCAGTACGATTGCAAGATCGCAGTTGTTAAGCACTTTAAGGTTTTAACAGTTACATTGTAAACATGTCTTCACTTCAGCTTTTTAGTATGTCTGTATAACACAAAAGGACTGTTTGTCCTCTCTTTCTACAGTATAATGATGACAATGATAAACACTCTGTTTAATGATGAATGGCTGACAGAAAGATGAACATTATTGCATTTCTGTTGTGTTGGACTGCTGCCCAGGAGAAAATGCTCCTCGTGTTGACTGTTTGGCCACTGACATTTTGGCAACACTGTACATGAATTGAAGATTGATTTTTTGAAATAAGCTGTTTGGCACTGCTTTAGACAAGCTTTAGTTGAAAGGTTTGTAGTTATGACCTATTACCTTATAAATGCATCAACCCCTTAAAATTTGTCTGAACTTTCAGCTGTAAATTATGACATAACTGCTTCACTTTGAAGGACTGGGCATCTCTAGCAGGTTTCAAGCACTTTGCTACAATTGGGTTAGGGTTACCTAACCAGTCACCTTAAAAACATTAGCACTCTGAAGGGCATTGCTATCAAGAATCGGCTCACTTTATGTAATTGCAAAATGTCAGAAGTCTGTGGGTGTGCTCTTAGCACCACTGATTTGTGTTGTGATGCAGGAAATACTAGCTCTTTGTTGCTAAGATTATATCATGTTGTTGGTCCCACTGTAAAATAGGAGCCCTGGGTTTTCCAGAGAGTATGATTGGCCGACTAGCAGTTTTGTTAGGGCCCGAGCACCGACTGGTGAGAAGTCCCTATTGTGTGCTCCTTTTTCCTTATTCTTTACTTTCTCACTCGTTGACCTTACTTTTGAGGGCCTTGCCATGCACGAAAACTCACCAACCTGGACGTCCATCCCAGGTGATCTGACTGACTTTTAGGCAACCATTGTAGTGGCCAAAAGTATGTTTGCAGGAATAGCACACAGTAAAACTTCCACCCTGTCTCTATTCTTTATCATCTTCTTGTTATGGCCAGTCATTGCACCACCTACTAGAAACAGGAAATACTCTGACATAACAAATTACTGCTTGCCCCTCTCTAGGGCCACATATTGGCCATTGTGGTTGCTCCACAACCCAACATGCATGGGAGGTGTGAGGGCCTGTTCAGTGCTGCTTGCAACCCAAGTTTTATCTAATAATATGACTTATTTCTAGGAAATTGTTTTATTTAATTGCAGTGCTTGTTATTTGTCTCAAATGCATTATTCAGGCAGGATATTGTTTTATGTCTGGTATGGGCATGCCGCAGTCTTCTGTGCTTTAAGTGATTTGGCTGTATGTGAGAGTGTTGCTTCACTGTTTGGCTCTGAGAACATAGTGACAGCTGCTGTCTCAGCTCCAAACCTCAGCAGGGAGCAGGCACTATCTCTCCCCAGTCAAAACTGACACTACAGGCTTGGGTCCAACGACACGGCCTCCCCCCCTCCCTTAACAGCCGTTCACTGTGCATAGATCGACTTCCTTTTTGGTGGAGGGCTGAGGGAAATTGCCAGAGCACGTGTTTGTTAGGGTGAAGTAACAGCAGTTACTGACAGCAGTTGGAGAGACATGGCATCCCATCAGTCTTTATGTTCAACACTGCTTGGGATTTGCATTCTTGGACACTGAGGGTGTAATTTATGAACTACATGTTAAATGTGAACATTTATGCTGCATTTTACCATAAGGACATGCATATTAATGATCAAGAATGTAATCTCAGTGCTGAGGCACAGCTGATGTGGTAAACAAAAACAAAGTGTTCAGGCCACTGACATTTGGTGTATTTTGCAGTAATGTTTATCTGATACTATGGGATTTAAATTGCTGATGCTGTTATTTAAGAAGAAGGCCGGCCAATAGCAGAGAGTATGTTTATTTTTAACAATGTAAAAAATATATACAATGTATGCTGTATGTTAGAAGCAATGTATTAATCAGGTGTGCATTGTCCTCTGCATAACATGTGCTCTGTACTTTATTATTTAGATGAACGTAATGTCCAAATAATTAAGATGAACTGCATGTCCAAACAGTGTAGATGTGTGCAGGCCAGTTTGGTTAGTCGCCTTGTCATCACTGCACATTGCCTTTATCTTAAAATGCCAGATAGCTTTCTTTGTGTGTGTTTTTTTTCCATTACAGGAGAGTTGGATTGTCCTAAAGCACACTGAGTTATCAGTTTTTTAAAATAAACAATCATTGTGGTCATCGTCTGCCACTAGTTTACATTTCTAGCTCTATTCATATTTACCGGGTATGAACTTTTTCTAACTATTTTATTCACACTGACAACTTACAATGCACATATGAAAAACCTCAGCGGTTTAGTGTGCTATTGCAACCTAAGTGGATCTAAAGTAGTGGTCCACCGATATTGTTTTTTCAAGGCCAATGTTGATACCAATTATTATTAGTAAATGAGTCTGATAACCGTTATTTGGAACCAATGTGCTTTTACAGTAAAAATGAAAATGTCAGTCAAAATTTTGCATTGTACATACTCTAACACAAAACTTTGATTAAATGCCTTCAAAAGTCTAGAACTAAAAGAAATCTGGAACTATCGTCTCATGAGCCAAGGGCAAGAAATAACGGCACAGCCTTCTTTTTTTTCTGTTGTCATTTATATGGATGCTTGGTAACGGATTATAATTAGCAGTAAGTGTCTCCATGTTGTTGTCAACTGTCAGTTAAATCAGCGGCTTGAGAAAAAATGGCCCAGAGGCAGAAACAGCAGTGGAGCCACAGCACCTTACGTTGTAGTTACTTACTGTAATAATATTGGTGATCTTTACAATAGAATGTTAATACCATTAATTGGCAAAATGCCTAATTAAAGCCTATTATCAGCCAGGCTGATTATTGGACGACCGCTAATCTGAAGTTCAAGACAGTATTTGAGATGGTGTAATTCATTGTCTGAAGTTTTAAAGAGTGGTCGGCCAGAATTGTCTTTTTTTTTTTTTTCTTTAACAAAAACATGTTACGTGCCAGTACCAATTCAGCACATTCCTTTCAATGCAAAGATTTAGCCTTGGTCTCCTTCGAAACACTTTGTCTGATTTTTTTGTAACAACACAAAGCTAATGACCACAACATAGGGTTAGAATTTGGAAGATTGACATCTTCACCTTCAGGCTCAGCTCCCTTTGCGCTGCACCTGCGTTAATGCTGATGCAGCGCCAGTCCTGGCGATCTCATGCTCCATCTTACCCCGACTCAGTTGTCACTTATCTGCACTCCAGTGTGTACATCATTGTTCAGACGCTATCAGCATTTTTCGCGTGCTTTGTTTATTTCGGGGCTCCTCCAGTACTTCTGTGTGTGTGAGATCTCCTCTAATCTCTGAGCGGTCTGAGTATCATCTTTAGACTATGGTGATTTAGATGGGTGTCTCAGCTGTAGCTGCTTTTATGTGGATTGCCTGAGGGGCTATTGACTCAAGATGTGTTTTGCTGCATGCTCATTCTCCAGCTGCATTTGGGTTGGAGTTATTTTCTTCAGACAATTGAGACAGTAAGAGAGGACAGGGAAGAATCAAGTCGGGATGTTTTTTGGTAGCATTTAAATCCGTTTTCAGCACTCAAGAATTGACCATTTTATGAGAACGGATGTCCAGTGGTGGTTAGACCTCCCACATTTTGTATATCTCTCTCTCATTCATAGCCCACCATGCATCTATCAAAACATATATGTTTCCCCACCCTGTGTCGGCACTCCTGCAGCGAACACCATGATTAAAAGTACTGAGAATCATTACCTGCCTCCTACTTTGACGGTGTCTGTCTCCCCTACTGTTTTTCCTCATATTTATTCCGTTCCTCTTTTTTTTTTCCCTCCCTGTGAGGAGAGAATCCAAATTCCAGTGAGAGGATAAGAAAAAGAACATAAGGAGATGTGGAGAGAAAGGGAGAACAAACATGCCATGTGTAAGAAAGGGGATCGATGTGAAAGACAGATGGGGAGCAGCTATAAAGTAGAAAGTAGGTGCTTAGCCAGCATCTGGGCTTCCTGTTGGGAGCAGCCTTGAGCTCCAGCAGAGAACTTCATCTCAGAACAGAGTTGGGATCTTTGATGGGAGTTGGGATCTCTGTAGCTGAAGTATAAATGCACACCAGACATTAATGTTGCTGGGATATGGCTTATGGATATTCATGCATTACTGTTTGCTTTATTAAAGATGGTTAAATCCTAATTAAGAGATAAACTTGGAATATAAACAGACTAATCCCTCAACTATGGACAGTTTTTAGTTGCTGTAGTTGCATATAGACATGGCAATATTTCATGATAAATCTATTTCTTTCTTGTACACTCATCTTTTCCTGCCCAGTTGTTGTTTTGCCTGTACAAATTGCATTTTAAATTCACATAATTGTCACAATTTGCCAGATTAAGTATTTATGTGGCACTTATTTAGTCTTGATGACCATTCAAAGGTGATTTACACTACAATATTGCCATTTACCCATTCACTCACACTTTCATACAGCGTATCTATGTGCACTGCACTTTCTATTACTCGTCTTTCATACCCATTCACACACTGCTGTCAGGAGCGACATGGGGTCTTGCCCAAGGACTAGCGTAGCTGGGAATAGAACCCACAACCTTCACGTTGAACGACGACTCGCTCTACTACTGTTTGTGTTTGTTAGAAAAACTACAATAACAGTCAAAATGTATCTTTCTGCAACTATGAGGTTGTGTCCTTCTCTTTTGTCTTTTTTTTGATAATCTTTGGATGTTTGGGTTTTTTCAAATTTTAACTGCAAAACAAGCATTTAACTGAAAAAAATTGCTTACATGATAAGAAATAATTGCATCCCTGGTCAGATGTAAGTCCTAAAAAATGTATGTGCTTTTAATATCCAAGCAGCATCCGTAGTTTGGGCTGTGCTCAGTTCTGTGTTTGCTATGTAGTAGCTGATTAAAACAGGCACATCAGCTACGCTGTATACTCAGCAATTCAATATTTATGGTTGTGCTCGTTTCCAATTTTCTTGCCCCCCCCCCCAAAAAAAAAATAAGAATAAGAGCAATCACTTCTTCGATCTAATAAATGAAATAAAATTGGATGATAGTCCGTATGCTTATAATCTGATCATTGTTAAGTGGACCTAAAATAACAAAGATATTAGACTAGTGTGCTGCCCTATGAACAAAAAGAAAGCCATAAAAGGTGCAATGTATTCTATACTATTTGTTGCACACATGACCACTGCTAACAATGTGTGGGTATTTTATTAAATTGATAATCATTTTTGTTACAGGTGAGTAGTATGTTCCAGAGGACCTATGGTGAGGTAGTAACGCTGTGCCCTCCAGAAGAAGAGGACAGGAGGAGCTTCTTCTCTGACTTGCTGCTGGTCCAAGCAACCAGGGCTCCACTACGCCTCAGGAGTGCGGGTACTGCAGCTCTACTTTCATTCCAAGAGACCATTGTTGTCTGCATGTACTTGTCCTGCATGTTTTTAATCTTTCCCTCAGTCTGTTGAAAGGTTCAGGGGCAGGGGTTGTTGGATTTTAGTTTTTGCAAAAATCCTCTTGTACATCTAATTAGTTCGGGTCCTTGGGGTAAACGTTTGAAAACCTTCAGAGAATGATTATTGTCACTGTAGATTAAAGAGAAATAAAGATGTCAGATATTTGGGGTGGTGCAGGATCAAATGTAACATTGGCCCTGGTGTAAACCCTGTACTTTTGGACACATCTATTTTGGTAATTGATTTGATTATGAATTAATTATTAATCAAAACAAACTCTGTTTTTTAGCTTCTTAAATGTGAATGCTTTATTTACTCCATATAACTAAAACTGTTTACTTTAGTTTTTTTTGTAGACAAAGTAGTAAGTAGTGATGTTCTCAAGGTAAGATATTTGCCAATCAACATTTTCCAGAATTTTCTTTTATTTATGGACCAAACGATTACTCAGTCGACATATTTATCACGCATACCAGGGCTGCAACTATCAAAAGTAAAGTAAAGTCAAATCTGAAGTGGCTACAATTATTTGATCTGTGACAAAACTAGATAATGGATACATTTTGGTTTCATGAAAATGACATATCAATTTATGTATTCATTTGTATTTCAATTTCTTTATCTGTCAAATAATTGCGATATTATTTGTTTGACCCTATTGGGGCAGCTTTAAAAGGCAGTATCAAAAGGGGTCTGGGGTAGAAATGGGGAAGTGGCTCAGTCCTCTGTGCTCTTTAGCCCTCATTTCCATTTCAGTATGAGAGAATTGTCCACCCAGGCCTTCACATGGAAATGGTGCTTAGCAGTTTTCTGCCAATTCTCATTGATACAAGATAGGAGTCCCCTGCATTACTTTCCTGATGCTCTTCAGGGATTCCGGCCTGACTAAGACGGCAGTCTAGCTTCCAGCAGAGAGGACAGCCGAGAAGCTGGGAAAGGAATTGCTATGAGTGGGCCCTGCCGCTATTAGCCGTAATTAGAATCAGGGTTTGGATTGCTGCTTGTGAGTGAAGTGGCCTTAGGTGCTGTGGAGCCTTCCTAACGATGTCTGCAGATGCCTTGGGGTAGGACTGGCGCCTTGGGAGAGCAGAAGGGGATATCTGCTTACCTTGCTTCATCATCCTGTCACTGGCCAGAGGCTATTCCTTACTGTGTCTCAAAACCTGTGTTTGGGAAGGAATGTAGATATATTATTTTCCTCAGCTGCAAGAATCTTGAAACACACTCTTTCCAAAGTTTTTTTTTCTGCCTGCAATGTGTTGAGGGAAATGGTTGAGGATCTTGATTGAGACACTGTTCTGTTGTCTACGTCTAGCAGTGGCCCATCTGTGTGTTGGTTGTAGTGATTTTGCCTTCGGTGTTTTGTTGTTGAGTGCTATTATGACGCACAAATACTTCACTTTTTCTTTTGAAGCTCCCTTGGTGTTACATTTTCAGGTCTCGACAGAAATGGTGTGAAAACTGTATTTATTTTGGGTCATCCTCTCTGTTTTTGCTTCTCACTTGTGTTTTTTTTTTTTTTAATGCTTCCCTCTCAAGAGAGGTGTGAAGAGGTTCTGCCAGTGGCAGAGGCTCCAGGTCCCAGAGTGCTGTCGGCAGAGGAGCAGCGCCGCCTGGCTGAACAGGAGGAGAAGACGTTACGGGAGCTCAGGCTCTTTCTCAGGGATGTGACCAAACGCCTAGCCACTGACAAACGTTTTAACATCTTCAGCAAGCCAGTTGACATTGAGGAGGTAAGGAAGATTGAAACCACACTCGTTGGGTTTGGTTTGACAAAGCCAGGTTTTTATTGAAATGAACTGTTTTTGTGTGCCAGGTGTCAGACTACCTTGAAGTGATTCGGCAGCCCATGGACCTGTCTACTGTCATGACCAAGATTGACACTCACAAGTACCTGACAGCAAAAGACTTCCTTGTGGATATTGACCTCATCTGCAGTAATGCTCTAGAATACAACCCTGACAAGGACCCTGGAGGTGAGAAGGAACTGATGCATTCCTCCATGGTCATTAACATAATCATACCAACAGTCTGCATTAAGTCCAATAACTGTTTAAAACGCAAGCCTTTTTTTGATGATTAACTGAGTACATCACAGCACTGTGTCTGCCAATCCTGGGATCTTGTAGAGAGAGATTGACATTCCAAATTCAACCTTTGGCAAGAAACCCAATAAGTACATTTTCCAAACGTTTTTTAATTTGAAACTTCTATATACTCTAAACTGAGTGTCCATACATACTGTATATCTATTGATTGACATTTTGCAGCAGTAGTCCCTTGATAGTAAGTCACTGTTGGACTGTCCTAATTGATGCAGTTGTCATTGCATTCCATTAGGCTGTGTTTATTTGAGTAAAAAAGTAATTAAATTTAACACTAAATTACTTATGAAGAGGGCCTCCAGGCAACAGAGCCTCTTTATAGTTTTCTTCAACATGGAAAATAAAGTGCAATACTTTACAGCTTTGCAACAATTGCATAATCACCATGTATTTCATACTTTTTAAATAGGACAGGCTGCATATGCATGAAAATTGAATTCTCTTTTCTTCCAATTTGAGCTAACTTTTACTTTATCTTCCTTCAGCATCTTTTTCTTTACAGAACATGGGCATCATAATGAGGGCTAGAATACAAACAAACAAAGAGGCCTTATTTGCAATAGCTTAGAAAAAAAAGGTAGGATTTATATGTATTATTTAATTGGGACTGATGTGTACAAGAGAGGTAAAGGCCTGTGTAAGAGAGATACACTTCTGTGTATACACGGCAATAACCTGGAGAAATGGAAACGATTTAAGAACAGCTTGTTACACAAAAGAAAAAAAAAAAAAAGCTTTCCACCAGAATCTAATCTTCAGTAGAAGTACCAGTAATATTAATTGAAAGCTACATACAGTAGGTCTGCTTCAATTGATGTGACCATTTTAATTTTGCCTCGTGTGTTTAGCTGCTTTGGTTCCCTCGCTAGGATATAGCTGGCTGATACTAATGGGAACCAATTCTCTGCCAGCTCAAATGAATAAATCATATCTCTGTCTTTGCAGGCAAGGGCCTGGGTCATTTGTTGGAATACAGGGTCTACAAATGATACACTAAAGGGGTAAAAATGCAATTAGGCAGTTTAATAAAGAAGACTAACGAAGGCTCTTGCCTGCTCATCCAAAGCTTGGCCCAGGGAATATGGCCCAGACCCTGCACAATTATGCTCCTGAGAAGTTCTACACCAGCTTGCAAAGTGCTGAGAAAAAACCTCATTATCTTGCCGTGGTCTGGTTCTCTGTGTCCGTCATTGTTCTGTCCCCCATTTACAATCATGTTGGCTTCCCTGTCTGTTACCTCCTCACACAATATGTCTCCACGATTTGAGTTGGTGTCACAAATTCTCCTTTGTTGCTTGAGGGAAGTGGCGATTACGAGCATCTGTCAGTTCCACAACCTCCAATGAAGGAATGTATGAACAGCAGCGTTGTCTATCAGTCTTTTCTGTTGTTGAAGGATAAGTCAGGCAAGGTCCATAAGGGTGCTGATTCCCTCCTGTTTTTCCATCCTGGCCTTTAGAATCCCTCCTGCACCCCTTGTAATGCACTTGTAGGTATCAGTAGGTTGTTAGATACACCGTCACACTCTCACGCACAGAAACAGCAATTAGCCAGCCATCATCCACTTAGACAAAGAAAGTGGGCATGTGACCCTTCTGCCACTCTCTGCCTGAGCTGTTCTCCTTCTGCCTGCTGTAATGAGAGACAGCCCGTTTATAGTGACTGTGATTTTGGCCTGCCTCTTGATCTCGGTATTTATTTTCTTCCCATGGATGAGAGAACAGGAAAGAAGGAGGATTTAATGGTGCTGCCATACATCTAAGAGAAAAAAGGACAGCTGTTATGAAGGTGTAAGGAGTGCGCCTGTGTGAGAGAATGACTAATGTTATAGTTGAGACTCGAGACACGCTTGTGTTTTGAATACTGTATGTGTAAACACTTGCCTTTGTCATTAATAGATTTTTTTTGCATGTCCAAATTCTACCCTCCTTATATTTTTCTGAAAGCCAAAGCCCACCTCTACCCTTCTATTCAAACTGTGAGAAAATCCTACAATCCCCTTTCTCACAGATACTGTTGAATAAGGAGGGCTTTCTATTGACTTCACCTTACGTAGAAGATGGGTTGGGAAAAAAATGCAACATCAAACTCAAAGCTATAGTCCTACACAAGCTTTGATGGTGTGAGGAAAAGAAACTGACATCTAAGGGCAATGAAAGTGACAGAAATATGTTGAAAATGTGTCCTGTGTTGCAAAGGGCATATCCTTCGACATGCATATCCACACATATAACCCTAATTTTATTTGTTTGTTTCTTCTTTTTCTAGACAAGGTGATCAGGCACCGAGCGTGCAGTTTAAAGGACACAGCCCACGCTATAATTGCTGCGGAGCTTGATCCAGAGTTTGACCGTATGTGTGAAGAGATCAAGGAAGCACGCAGGAAGAGAGGTAAGACAATAATTTCACCAAAGCAAAATGGAAAGTAGGCTTTTAGTCACTGAAGACACACTAGTGATTGTAAGCAAAAGTAAACCACCGTGTCTCATGTCACCATTTCACCATAATCTTAAATAGCTAATCTTGTCTCCACTGGCCTCTTTATCAAGGAATAATAGTTTTCAATGTATTACTGGTGTAGCAGACTAATGTAGCTCACTAATAACAGTGGACTTAATAGCATCATTTGTTTATCTAAATAAATAAACACCTTGGAAGAATAGTTATTTACTTGAATAATGAGCCCTAAGCCAGTTCATGGCTTTGCAGTTCTTTGTAGAAAATATTCAATAGATTAGTTTGGAGAACAGAAACGGCTTTTTGGGGAAAATAGTCTGTACCGCAGCCCAGTAGTACTTGATGAAGTTGAGTATGTGGCGCAGAATGGAGGAGTGCCCAAGGCTGTAGAGGCTTGTGTTCCAGATAGAACCTTCTGTGCTAGACGTCTGCTTGGTGCTCTGCATCTGTACACTCACAAAACAGCCCGTAGCAGTGCTGAATTGACTTTGGGTGAATCTGAGTCATTCTTTTGCACATAGAAACATATGCACACACACGATGTAGTTGAACAATATGCATGCAATTTTTAAAGGGTTGGTTTTCTATAAGTTGTCTCAAAGATTGGAGCACACCGAGATGTAATCCTATACAATTATCCCTGTTGTTTTGCTTGCCAACATGGGAATAGGTTAATTATGTTGAACACCAGGCTCTCGCTCATTCATGTAAATGAAGTGTTAAGATGTACTTCACTTCAAATGTCACGAAATGAGTGTCATTTGAAGTATCTTCTCGACATATGCAAGCAAATCTGTGCTTTTATCTCACAAAGGTGTATGCTCACCCATGTTCTAGAGGACTGTGCTGTGTCACTGTTGCACACCCATACAGTTCACTGGAAAAATATAATCACAGCAAATTATACATAGTATGTTAAATAAATAATTAGCCAAAAGTGTGGAATCATGAAAAATCTCTAACCTACCACTTTGTGTATATCTTCTTTTACTGAATGACCATGAAGATATGCCACATCGTGTACCTCCATAGTTTTTGAATTTCCCAGTGTGAGAGTACAGAAGCGCTCTGCTTTGTTGTTCCATGCTTTTATCTTTTTACAGAGATGACACTGTAACTCTATGTTGCCGTTTTTTGTTCTGTTCTACTGTACTGAGAGAACTGCACAAGAAGCCCTGATTTCTCCTTTAAAAATCTTATCTACAGTATGCACCGCACTAACCCGCAAGGGCCTATTGACTTCTGACTTGAACCTCAGAGGCCTGAATCTTTTCGAAGATGAAGCAAAATTCAGAAGTCACTCTGTTGCTTTTGATTTGCTCTTTTAGCAACTAAAAGCACAAGATACTAAATGAATATTGCAGGAGCAGGAGTCAACTCCCTGTGCTGAGGATGACAGCAGCATTTCATCTTGCAGTCAAGGCCCCGATAGAAAACTTTCAATTAGGCAAGCATTGCATGATGTCCAGTTGCAGCAGTTCTCAGGACTCACACAGCATCTGGGTGTGGGGTTAGCCGCCATGACAAGGTGAAAGGAACAGTAATAATCTTGGCCAAAGACTTAAATACCACTTGATGTCAAAGTTGAATTGTCTCGTTTTCCAGGTCCTGTGCTCCTCTTCTGCCTTTTACTCTTCTCACACTCTCTCAGAACGGAAATGTGCAGCTATTGCAAATTATAGCCATCTGTAGTTTTTGCGTCGGTATTTGTTCTGACGATTGTATCGCATTATGTTTGTTTATCATATCTGATTTTTCACATTGTCTGGACAAACATCTACACACGCATGCGTTTCAAAGACTTTCATACGTGTGTGCCCATTTACACAAACATGTGAACAGTAAGTGCACACATTACGAGTTTTGTCTATTGTTGCTAACTGGTCCTCTGTGGGCACGGCAGACCCCCAGACACCAGCTCAGCCGACGGCAGTTCCAGGCGCTGTGGCAACCAGAAAGCACCAAACTATAGGAGAAGAGACGGCCAAGAGCAGCACTCAGGGCGAGGCCACTGACAAACAGTGCACCAGCACCACGAGTGAGTATTCAGTCCTTCACACCACACATAAATACTCATAAATACTACGCAGCATAAACCATGGGTTTGATGAGAACTACAAAGTGATGATGCGTATAGGTGCCCTCTTACCCTACATGCTAAAGGAGAAGTTAAACGAGTGCTAAGTCTACTGCTATTTCAGGGAATGCACACTGTCGATTAGGGCCACCCTCGACAATTTTCTTAGTCGACCATTGGTTGTCATTTGAGGCCATTCGTCGTTAAGGATTATAATGTAAATGTTAAACATTAAACAGATGTGCCATAAACGGAGAGAGCCGCATATTTCAACCTGTGCAGCGCAGTAATTACTGAATGCAGTGGAACAATCAGCAAAGAGGATCTGAACATTTCGTTTAATTTAAATACATTAGAACATCATACTTACTTTTAACAAGAACACAAATTAGAATGAGCCTTTGAATGATTGATTTTTACAAGCGATCGCGGTGGCGCACACCCATGACGCACACCGCAGCAAATGTCAGATCAACCGGCTAAGTAGACTGAATGTTTTGTTCATTTTCAACACAGTACTCAATCAACCTGTAACACACAACGACAATAGTTTCTTAACGATGAATTTTACAATGGCGTGGGTACCGAGCTTGCCGCTTGTGAACACCGACAAAGGAATTAAAGAAGTAACTTATCCTGATTCTGAAAGTGTAATCAGCAAGAGAGCATGGCAACATTTTATGAATGTATTAAACTTCAACTGAATAACATTTCCATCAGTCATCACACAACTTGGGAACTTGTACATCAACTAAATACTAACTTCTTACCTGACATATTATTTGATAAACTTTGTCAGCAGCGCATCAGCTGTGGTAAAGATTTACTCAAACGGTCAGATTTACCACTGTATTTAATAGTTACGGTTTGTTAAAGAAAATTAAACAGTTTCTTCAAGTACACATCGTTATATTCAATTTTATTTGTAGAGACCCAAATCACAACATACATTATCTCAAGGCATTGTACATAGTAAGGCAGAAACCTTAGCCCAACATTATAGAGAGCAGAGAAACCCAACAATTCACACAATGAGCAAGTGCTAGGCATCAGTAGAGAGGAAAAAAAAACTCCCCTGGAAGAATTCTCTGACAGAACCAGACAAAGATGTGCAGCCATCTGCCTCGACAGGTTGGGGTGAAAGGAAAAATGGTAGACAGAGGGGAGAGAGAGTCTCTTTGACTCTCAAATACTCAAACTTCAGCTTTATTCAGCATTTTGCTTTTTCTTTTCCTGATGCAGCAACAAGCAGCTGTGCTTGTATTAAAACATTATACCAGTTGTATGTGATGTCATCCACCTGCCTACACACACACACACACACTCAGCAGCAGAGAAGCAACACAGTGAGCAGACTCATTAGCAGGACTGCTCTCCCCTAAACACGCAGAACATGGCCACGCCACAGAGCAATTACATGCCCACCTGTGGCAAACGGCGGGTGCCTAAGGGTGAAGGGAGGGCCGAGCATAAGCAGGGGGCAGTCTAATGAGGCTGTTACCTGAGTGAATCAGGGTAAGTAGGTTTTATATGTAATCTGAAAAATGCCCTAAGACTAACTATGAAAATTGAGACAGGTCAGAAGAGGCAGGAGATGTTCAGGCATTAAGGAGTGTGCAGATGGACTGTGGTGTGTGTATAGGGGCAAATGGTGTGTTCATTGAAGCTCAAATTAAGACTGATTTCTGGGTCTGTGCAGTTCATCTGTTTGTCACAAGGTGGTGCATGTCTCTCATAGGAATATTTGCTAATATATAACCCCTGCTGTGAGTGTAAACCATTCTCCCATTGAGATGAGTCCCCTTTTGAGGGATGAAGGTTTCAAGCTCATTGCTATTTATCTTGTCCTGCTTGGCCTAAATGTAACAGCTGTAGACTGTAGTGGACTGGGGAGTGAATATTTAGACTTGGTTGCGTAATTTTTATCCTTCAACCTTAGTGTAGGCTAAGCAAGGCATGCTTCAGTGCAAGGCAGCAAGACCAGGTTAAGATTTATTGTTTTGTTTAGGGGTTGAGATGAAAATTTCAGTTTAGTACTGTGCAGTATATCAGTCACTACAGCCTCGATTCCCATGGGGCTCATTCGATGTACCTTATTTATAGCCTTGACATTTTATATTGTATTGCATAATATTCTACATGTGTGTCTAACTACTTTACATATTTACTTTTATTATGTGGTTATAGTGGAGCTAGAGTTGGCAGTTATTTTAAGGATTATTCCATTTAGTGTACATTAAAGCTGTATAATCACGCTTACACAAATTACTTCACACATTTCTAGCAATATGAAACAAAATGAATTGTTTGAATTTGTAATGTAGAATGATCTCTTTTTTGTTATGGGTGACAGCCAACTGTAGTTGAATGCTAGTTTTAGCTTCAGTCCCTATCTACACAGGTAAATGTCACAGATGCGGACCACCAATTTAGTTGCTCTTGGGAGAGTCGTTATCAGCCTCCACCAGAGGCTTAATTAATTAGGCTAACTCAGGTGATTAATTTGCGATATCGGCAGCCAGTTCTCACCTGGAGCACCTCAGCAAGGCAGCTATTAGGCTAATTGATCACAATGTCAGTTATGCCTTGATATGACACGAGCACATAATGAAAGCACAGTGCATCTGCCCGTGGAAATGGCATTTTCTCTTCTGATATAAAGCGTAAATGAACAGCTCATGAAATTGTACCCACAGCAGCTTGGACAATCTGGGGTCATTGGATTCCCTTCCTCTTCTGTTGAATGTCGGGACATTTGAAGGTTCGGGTTATCCTATATCATTACCTGCAGGGTGAAGCCTATCTGGAGCTGTTTCGGTATCTGCAGTTCTATAGGGCTTTTATCTGGGCCACCTCTCCTCTCTCTTTCCATCCCTCATTTCAGTTTGCCCAGAGCTGAAAATTACCTGTGACATTCAGAAGTAACAGAAAGTAGTGGCAGGGATGAAATGTGCTTTTTGAAATTGTGTAGAAATTTATGAGAGTGGTTTTTTTTGAAGGCTAACGATATTTCTGAATCATGTGTTAAAAGCAATGTCTGTGGGTAAGACCAGTTGTTCAGATGCAGATGGCTCTTCTGCTACTGTCGGATCACTCCGGTGTAGGAAGAAGGGAGACATCGCTGCTGTTAAAGCTCAAGAAAGGAGGAAGAAGAATATTGCTTCAATTAGACTGCATGGATAGTTCTGGCACGCCAACCCCCTCTTGCTTGCTCTTCTGTCACACCTTCCCCAGAGGTGCATAAAACCCACGGCCCAGTACCTGGGCTGCAGTCTTGGGTTCATTTGTAGTGCATCTCACCACAAGAATCTGGTTCAAATGGAGTGCTTTCCTTTCATTAATAATTAAGTTCTCTCAGTTTTTCTCTTTCACTCATGACTGCTTTTCACAGGCTAATATGAGCTGGGGTGGGTGGGTTTTGGTGCTCAGAAGGCACATGATATGCCTAAAAAAACATATTTAATTATTCTCTTGTTTTCCTTAATTGTCATATGTAAACACAAGCCATATGCTTCTGTGTTTTTCTTGCAGTGTTCTTCCACCTCTGCTTGTCAAGTTTGTCCATATTCAACTGTTCAACTGAAAAGAATGATGCATGCACTGCACAATGTGTCCTCTCTGTCAGTCAATAGCACGCCCAAGGCAACAGCCACTAGGCTGCATTCATGTAGATTGAACATAACTGTGTCTTGCCTCTCCCCTGCCTTGTATCTTGCAGCAACAGACGGTAAACAGACAGCCGCTCTCCCCGTTGCCTATGTCAGACTATCACAAGACCTTGATCGGATATTGAAATTCCAAATAAACACTTGCATAGCCTTCTTCCTCAGACTGAAGTCCTAACTGCACAAAAGAATGGCCTGTTTTTTCCCCAGTATAAAAGGACATTGGTCACACAACCTGTAACATGCTGAGATGGTCACATTGCTCAAGAAAATCGGTTAATAAGAAGGTGTCCTTTCATTTGAGAAAAATAGTCAAGTTTACTTGATTTTCTCTTCTATCCATTATTGTTTACAAGGACATTGGATCTATTATTCTTACTGAATGCATAAGTTAAACCATGGTGACAGTGTGTATTGTTTGTTTTACCTGAAGTAACTGCAGATTTATTGTTGCCATTGTTGGTTTTTGTAAAGCTTTACTTTGTGAGTTATGCCTTTGACGGAATGGCTCCTGTCACTGGAACTAAGGTAACATCATGTGGACATGCTGTTTGCAGATTTATGTCGCTGTACTTGTTGGTCACACTTAAGAAAATCGAAACTTCCCCCTTGTTTTATCTTGCATCTAATTTCATCATACATACTTTCTTTTCCATGTCACCTTATCACTAAATCAGACCGCCCCCATTTTCATACTTCATTTCATATGTTTGTGTCCACATTTGAAAATTGGAATGCAAATTGTGATATTCAAATTCTGTCCTGTAGTTGATTCTGCCAGTTTGCCAAATTTACACACATTAGCAAATTGTCTAAATTTGTACTATAAAGAAGTAGAGAGTGGGCTGCTTGTGGGCAGCAGGAGAAAACCGCATCATTGCATGAAACCAAGAAGCTGTATTAGTGATCCGAACTGGACACTGAATTTTTCCACGCCACTATTTTGCTACCAGGCAAAAACAATCTTGAGCTGCACTCTCGCAGACATCCTGTGGTGCTCACTAATAAAATCCATGCAAAGCATGCAAAGCCCCAAGCGAATAAGCACTGAGCGTAAGCTGCCATTTGGGCACAGATTTCTCATGGATTGTGGCACCATGCGTGAAATGAATGTAAAATCATCCATGATGCCTCTTGCTTCCATTTATTGTTTCAGGAGATGAGCTGACATCAGTGTTAGTGTTTCAGAAGATTCATTCTGTGTCTGTGGGTCTTTTCATTTCCACCATGCATAGTTTAATCTGTGCTAAGTGTACACAGTTGACAAGGTTGGGTGCTGATCCCCTTCACAGGATTTTCATGTCTTGTTTTATTACCGTGCAATGCAGATAAACATATTATTGTAAACTGCTTACATTTTTGCCCGAAAGGAAAGAGCCCAAAGAGTTGTGCGGGAATGATTGAACTTTGCTGCTCATTGCCTCTGTGCATGCCCAATGACAACAAGCTGTGCTGCCTCAGGATGTTAGGGAGCTGATGGAAAGGGGAACAGAGAGCGTTAATGGGTGAGAGAGAGTGGCTTTTGAATGCTAGAAAGGATGAATTGTTACGTAGACAGTTTCCAGTTATGGAATATATGGTCACTGCCTTTAAAGTGCTAGGCTTAGCAATGCACAGGCAATGACAAGATTAGGGCAAGAGTGATTATAGAAAATATATCGCTGACACAGATTTGTAGAGGTGTCCGTATTGAACAGCATTCCCTTGGTGATTTATCATTTTACTGCTGTTTTTTTTTCCCCCTTCGCCTGTTCAAGCCTTGTAAAGCTTAACAGCTTTTACACAGTGTCTAAATGCCGAAATTACTGCAGATTGACTGGTTAATCAGATAACTGGACCTCAAGTGACACATGCATTTCTTATTGAGATTATCTTTTCATCAAAAATCACATTCAGAGGCTTCCATGGCTGTGACAGGTGCCGATTTTCACAAAGGAAGTGGATCTGGTGCTGCACATTTCATGATGAAAGATGGAACTTTTCCCTCCGTCTTTCACCAACACCAAAGCAACTCACCATGTCAGCAGTTTGGATGTACAACACACAGGGAATTATACAAGCCCCCCCTGGGATTTTACTTTCATTGTTTTTTTTTTTACCATAGTGCAGTCAGTTTCAGTAAACATCGGAGTATAGTAAATAACCAGTCATGAAGTGCGCTATATTTTCTCACTCTCTCTCTCATTTAATTACTCTAAGGACGCCTAAACCCTAACCTTTGAGATGTGGGTGCTTTAATGTTTTTTGTTGTATTGTTTTGTGTATTTTGTACTCGCACATTTTAAAAATCCTCACCTGGTTAATTTGAATATTTCTGTTTCAGGTTTGGTGGTTATTGTACAACATAGTTTATAAGAATGGGGAAGAACGATACCCGCATCAAATTAATCTTAAATTCACACATATTTAGGCTTATTGCCACATCTCCATTAAATTAAGACATGGGATGTATTTTCTTATAACATAGCAGCAATTTTCCTGCTCACCATTTTGTGGTGGACTCATGTTCAGCATGATACATTTAACTTTTTAATTGTTTAATGAACTGGGTCTCCTCTCTTGTAGTGGCACAATGAGGTTACTCTGTCAGGGACTAGGTGCTGGAAAAGCTCTCTCTTTCGCAGACCTCTGGGTCTCCTTCAGTTTAGATGAAGGAGACCTTGCTCAGGAATTAAGAAAGTCATTAAATTGAGGCTTCTAGTAGGATAATTTTTGCAGTTACTCTCGGTATAGCTGTTTATTAGCTCGTAATATGCAAGGTTGTTAATTGCATTTTATATAGCATTTTATATATTTGTAATTTCACAGTTCAATTTAATGTGAACACAACCTACATCATCAAAAATGTACAGCAAAATGTACACTATTGCTCTGGTAGATTCAATTAAATCAAAGTTTTCAAACGACAACAACGAGTTCCTGCTGAAACTTATCTGCAGTGCAGATGTGTATAATTGTCTGTGGCAACACTATCAAATGCCTTCCAGGAGAGAGAAAATGTGTGCCATTGTCTTTCTATTCAATTTAGTTCAAATCATGTCGTACACTAATGTGAACACACTAGTTATTTTTAGTATTAACCAAGCCTTTATTCTGATTCCTGAATAATGGAGCAGCTAAGTGGATCCTAGGCAGGCCGTTTGCGGTTGACAACAGGAGGAGACCTTTGTCTCAACTCTTGAATGAGATTGGTAAAAACCTTGAACAAATGCAGTGGTAGCAAATGTTCTAAAACAGTTAGATTAGTGATGAAGACATGTCCCATTGGATAGAGCACAGATTAGGAGGTAGCAGACAGTTTAAGTATTACCAATGAGGAGTGGAGGATTAACTGGTCTTGAAAAGTTGAAGTGTCAGTCATGGTGAGCTTTAACTGTTAGTTTGCGCAATTAATTACACTATGTTCTAATTAGTAATTTGGCATGACATGATACATATGTGACCAGACGGACTTAATTATAATTCAGTTTGTCGCAATATAAAAGGAAAAAATAAGGTAGCTATATAAGGTTTAGAATCCCTGTATAAATAACATTAAATCCTATTATTATCATCATCATCATTATTAACATTATTAGTATTATTGTACAACTGTGACTGCTTGGATCCCTTAATAATCTCTAAGGGGAACTAAATAGTATCAAATTCGTTTTAACAGACGTTCTGACAACCTACAGGGCTCTGGTTGCACATTCAACCAAACACCCAGCAAGTGCGACACCATTTTTTTCTTATGTTGCACCTAACATTTCGTATGTCTACGCCTTGCACTTTCATTTTCTCTAATTCTCTCTGCAAAGCCTGTGTTCTCTATCTACACTTTTCTGAACTCACTCTTGGGAAGTATGACGTTGTGGTCAAAACCAATCATCCAAGTGTAGCAGTATAGTCCGTAGCCATGCTACACTATATTTGTGCTTCAAATAAAGACAAACGTTTACCTACACCTTATTTGGTTTACAGTCACTAACTCATTGTGTAACTAACTCTATTCATAATATGTAACTCCAGTGTTTAATTGTGTAGTTCACAGTGGCTAGATGTAGGACATAGTCTTTTCTCCCTTGAGGCTACTGCAAGGTACATATTAATTTTCCCACATGCAGTGTGATAACAGACATCAGTCAAAGTGATTGAAAAAGTGCACAACTCATTACCACCTCGCTCCAGCCTTGCAACTTGTCTGTTTGCATGTTTTCATGAGGGCAAGAAGCCTTTCACATCTCCCCCTTTCCCACTTGATAGTCTGCTTTGTATGTGTGCGTAGGCACAGGCCGACATCTTCAATAGAACATGAAGCTGCTGGTGCATTAGGGCATATCTGTCTTCTGAGAGGAGGACACCAGAGGCACCATCATCCCACTGGCCATTTACGGGGCAGCAGAGAGGACAGAAAGAGGCAGATGCTCTGACTGTTATTTTGGCCGTTCATACACCTTGTGACATTTCATCTTTCTATTAGTATTGATGTTTGACTTCCCCCTCAGAGTTGATTAGCTGTAGTGATGTTTTATGCAATCGATTAATTAAAAACAAGACTATTGGTTCTGTTTTTGTAATTATTTTGGAGGGAGATTATTCAGCATTCTTCCTTTAATTGAAATTGTATGCTTCTTTAAATGAAATGCCCACTCGGATGCAGTTTATGTACAGGAAGAGAAGTTAGATGTCATTGGTAACATGCAGACAGGTGTAAGAACAATGCATCTTTTTTTTTTTCTTATTTTAAAACCCCTTATATACTGATACTATAATTAAAAATACAATGTTATCTCATTTACTTTTATTTGCGACATATGGTGCATTTTATTAGCACTTAATAAGGGAAATCTGTTCACCTGCTTATTCATTAAACAATCCAGCAGTGAATAGTATAAAGCAGAAAGGTGCCAGGAGCTTCTGTTAACAACCACATCCAACAAAGGTAATAATGTGATTTCACTGACTCTTGACTGGTGATTACTTTTTTCTTTGTGGGTTTTTATTATAAAATTTGGTTTACACCTTCAGTTTATCATCGCTTTGCTTTTAATTAGCCTGATGGATGGCACCAAACTGTCACAAAGTTTTCTCCCAAGTCCCATGAAACACTGTCTCATGCTTTGCCTATTGTGGATATTGTTTGTTTTGTTACGGTTATGGTCAGATGGTTGGCTAGGCTTACACTTATTTGTGTACCATAAATCAAAATGAACTGCCAACTCTACAGATAGTGTTTTAATACATGTCTGTCCTACAAACATTTACCCACTAGTAAATGTTTAGCAGATAGTCTTTTGAGATGTTGACAAATGTAAAATCTACATCCATTTAGTGCTTGGCATGAGTTAATTGAGTGTTGTTGTGGACTATATGCATCCCTTTATGGCCCCAGTTGACGACCAGATCTGAACAAACACCTCTGGGGTGTGGTTAAATGGCAGCATTGCAAATCTGTAACCTTCCAACATCTTGTGGAAAACATGTAATGAAAGCTGAGGCTGTTTTGTTTTTTTAGAGCAAAGGGAGGCTTTAGCCTGTTTATGTATAGTGTTCCTAATAAAGAACTTAATTATTGTAAAAGCAAGACGTGACTGGGCTGTGCAGACCCTTTATGTTAGATAAAGGAAGGGAACAAGGATAGAAAAGGGAAGGGCGACACCACAATTGAAGGAAGTGATTGATCTCCTTAATTTCAAGAAGCAATGATGGGATCATTTATTGATCTGGACATTTCATCAAGTGTCACATCATGTGACAAACTGACACCCCGAGGTCCTGTGTCACCGCCCTGCGTCTCTCTGGCTCTCTTTGTCTTCTACAGAGTGTTTTCCCATGTTGCCTCTTGTTTTGCTTTTCAACCTTTTCCTTTCCTTTTTTCATCCACTGCAGTTCAAACTCGGGTGTATCTTTCAATATAGAATGTATATTTATATGTAGATATTAGTAGAGCAGCAGCAGATGGTCAATCAATGAATTGCTTGATCAACAGGAATTGATTTTGGCATCTGTTTTTAGTCTAAGAAGGGATTTCTGTTGGTGGATGGAAATTCATAATTATTTTCTATTTGAATCATGATTACATTACATGAAAACATGTTTATATGTACATGTATCAAGTAGAATTTTAGCAGGAAGCAGATTTTTTGACAGATTTAAAAAAAAAAAAACATGACAGGATTTTACGTCATCAGTTTTTGTGCAATGAAGTTGAATGCCTTTTCTTTTCTTTTAAGACTATGACGACCTTACTCCAAGCTACACCATGTCAGTTGCAGGTGATGAGTGCGGCTGATCAATATTTAATTTATGTTCCAAGAATGAGGCCTCAAGTCCCGTCGATTCCAATGAATTGTGCATACAGTACTCAAGAAGCCATGCAGTTACTGTAAGCATAGTCAGAGGCTTAGATGGAGATGATGAGACTCATCTGCTGATCTTTTCCCTGCCAAGTCACTGTAACCGATAGGCTTTGTGGAGGAACAGATCAGCAGGCGGGTTTGATCATCTCCATCTAAGCTACGATCTTCACTCTGTGAATGGTTGGAATTTCAAATCTCCTGGAAACTGCAGTGACTAATACACAAGGAAGGTCAATATGATTGTTTAATTACACATGTAAATACATACAGACAAAACTGGTTTTGTCATCACATATTTTCTCTGGCTGTGGGGCCAGTTGCTCAGCAACCGGCCGGACGGCCTTTTTTAATATTACTTTTTCCAAACGGGAAATGGTCCACCACGCCTGAAACTGTTATTTGCTCTTACTTACTTAGTACTGAATTAGTTTTTTCCCTCAAATGAGCTTCAAAATGGCTACATTCCTCCAGTGTAAAACTTAAAGGTTAATAAGTCTGGTAAGTTTTTTCATTTCACATAATGTTGGCCAAGAAGAGTGGCAGATTGGATTCATTGCTTAGATTATTTAAACTAGCTTTAGGGTATGTATGAGTTAGTACTGATGTGCTGATAATGTGGCATTGAGCCCAGAGAGCCATCATATCAATCTATCTGAGATGAGTACACTTGCCTTTATGGGGTAGTGTGACTTGAGAGAGATATAAAAGTAATAAATATTCTCCATCATAATGCATGTTAATACTATGGGTGTGAGGTACTTTAGAGTTCTCTTGGACGACCCTACTGTAACCTGTATATGGAAATGAAATATCTAGATCATGGCTTTGAGGCTTTTACTGGTTTGCCAGGGCTATTATACGGTGGATAATAATATGTGAAATAAAGACTCTTAAAACATTTCATACTGTATATAAGCTGTCAGTATTTATGTTTCATTTTTTCCCCTTTGCCCTCACTTCAAAACTAGGTTATAACTGTCTTTTGAGGAGCCGTTATCTGATAACTCAATACAAGGAATTATTAAATAAGGAAATACAGTACGTGAAGTACTATTCCGACCAAAGGCATTACTACTGATATGCTACTGAACCGTCAGCGCACTGGCTTCATTTCTTGATTTAATACTTGCTGATATGTGTAGATATTTGTTGGTCTTTTTGCTCTTAAAAGCTGCATTTCCTGCAGTTCATACACTGTTCTGGCTAATTGAAAATATTCTCATTCATCCAGGTCATAGTTATCCAAAAGTAACTGAACTTCAATTCAGTTTTTCAATTGTGACTGATGACTTTTGGATGGCAATTTGAAATATTTCTGCCAATACATGAATCTTCAATCTTGAAAGGGTTGGGCACTTTTAATTATCCCCGAGTGCTCTGGATACAGCTCCCCCCTCTAGCTTATCCTCTCCCATCAGCATATCTGCCCTTGGTGGTTGGCTGTACATGCTCCAACATCTTTCATGCATTATTTAACAACTGTTTATGATGAGTCATTTGCTGCCATTCTGTCCGCTATGATTCAGTCTAAACTTCTACATCCCTCAGGAGTGATAGGTGATAGCTGACCTAAGGGATCTGTCATTGAAAGTTTACTTTTGGTTTGTTAGAGTTAAAAAAAATATATTTGTGATGGAATGTAAGCATCTAGAGAGGTTTAAAAGAAAAATGCCACAGAAAATGAGTTACTGAGAGAGATGCATTTTTATTAGCTGAAACACAAAAACAAGAAACACACACAACCCCATGTCCTCTTTGGACTAGTTGCCATGCTTTTTTAATTGTCATGCAAGTCATCTATCTTTTATCTTCATCTATCATCACCTAAGAATAACAATGCTGGGTTTGCCTTTACTTTGCTGTTCTTGATAAAAAGTGATAATATATTAAAAAAGCAGAAACGTATAACTTAAAGCAAAAAGTAATATTCTCTCTGCTGAACTTGAAAAGATAAAAGTTGTGATTAATCGCTGGATGTTGCAACATGACATTCCTACATAAAAATGTAAAACCCAAAGGTTCAATAAAATGACACACATAGATATTGATTTGATTCAAGCAATCAGAAATATCCTGGTTGTCTTCCTCTCTGTTCTGGCGTTCATTTGTGCTCCCTCACTTAGAGCAGAGCAGCTGCTACATGTGCCAGTCATACCTGGTAATGACTTAGGCTTTCTGTCCGTACCGAAGCATATTCTACAGCTAACTTCTTCCATATCAGATCAGGAAGGACCATAAAAATACAAACCTCCATCCCACCTTCAAAATAATTCCACCAGTCGCCTCTGGGACCACTTCAGAGAGGCTGTGTTACAAACTGTGCTCGGTGGCTTGTGGTGGGGAGCCTTGGCATGGGAATGTGTCTCATTGTCTTTTTTTGGTATGGTATCCATTAGTCCCCTGGCCTGATGACACGAAGCCCGAGCAATGGTTCATTTTAAAAATGAAAGTGCGGTGAAAATTTGGCGCCAGCAAATTGGCACATGCCAGCGTGACTTTAAAATAGTGAGGGAAAGATGGAAAGTTAATACTTACTGACGGCAGAAACTTGGTGTGAATTAACAATAGCACAAGAGGAATTTGCGGCCGAAGCATTTGCTACATTGTCCTAGATATGCTGTATATTTGTAAGCTTTTACAGCAAGTTTTTTTAAAAAAGTACTAAATTTAGCTACTGCGTAAACGCATAAATCGCTACTCATTTTCTTTTCAATAATTGTATAGTTGAGGTGTACAAAAGATCGGTTCATGCAAAGACCATGATCAGAGTTTCTAAATCGATTCAAAACTTTATTGCTTCAGTTTTGTTTGGCTTTGATTCAGTTTGTACCATTTTAACAAACTTCCAACCAATTCTGAATGGACAAAAATAATAACTACATCCATAGCCTGTTTCATTATTGTGTAGCTTCAATTAGAGAATTACAGTAGAGCCCAAGGTACTCTATGTCATACCCTCACATAACCTTTTCAGGTTACTTTTGCAGTTTTTTCTCTTGGATTTGTTTACGTTTACTTTGCCTTTTTCCCAAATATATAAACCACCTAATCTTGACAACACCCTGCTAATACTTTTATGATGACACCGTTTTTCAGCAGCAGAGTAGAATTGGAAATCATTTTTAGTCAAACCTAGATTTTTAATCTAATTGTGACCCAAATTGTGAGAGCAAATGTGAGACTGAGTCCATTATTTACCAGGAGCTAACCCCAAAATCCATTGCCTGTGGGTTCCCATCGCGTGGTCATCTTCTGCTCAATGTGAGCACCTTTGATGACAGCGGTTCACCTCCACCGTATCTGTGGGGATCTGGTAAAATCCTCTCCCCTTAGCTTGTCTCTGTCTGTTTTGGCATCCCGGGGCACAACATCCATCCACCATCTTCACTTTTATGATGAAAACAGCTGGCGAAGAGATGAGTTGTCTGACACATTGGCTGATTTATGAGTTGTCTAATCTAGTATACGTCTATAGAGCGTAGTTTCCTGCCAGAGGGGCATTACCTTGGTTGTGCGACGTCAGCTCCTGGCGCTCTATAGCATTAGCTGGCACCAAGTGTACTCTATTCCGTGCTGGGTTGTCTAATGTGGAGAGTGTGGCTGACATGATTTGTGTGGCTGGTCATTAAGGGGGTCACTAGAGAACACAGTTCGTAAAATGTACAATCCGTAGTAAATCACTAAGAACAAGTTGACTAATGAGCTTTTTGTCATATATTTGCAGGTGACAAAATATAACTCGCAGTTAGTGTGAGTGTTTTCCTTCCCATTTTCCCTTCACTATGCAAACAAATAACATAATGTTTCCTTTTCTGCCGTCCTCTGATGTACAGCATGCATAATCACATCTGCAGAGTGGAAAATGAGCCTTGGATAAAAGCATCGGGGGTGAGCGAAAATTTGACAGGCAACACGCAGGCATATCAAGATTGCTGCTCGGTTTGCTTAGTCATATATTTGTGGGGAATGTTGTGTAGGTAGAGATGGCACATGAGAGTCTTGAAAGTATTTAGGCGACACTCTCAGCGCTCAGTGTATGTTTGCAGAATCATTTCTGATGAGTAACGTAAAGGAAACCTGGGCCTTTAGCCATTCAAGATCTTAGCTGGCATATGTTATTGCTTCTGTGCAAGATTCCACATTGGCAGATTTATATGTAGGCCTTTGCAGAATTACAAGGCTCGGACTACATGAGATAGTCGTTTTATGAAAGAAGTACTTAATATAATATCTGTTGCTCCTCAGGATTTTGTCTTTGGGACGGGTTAGGGTGTGTGTCAGATTGACAACCATCTGCAGGATTCAAGTGTGTACCGAGAAAACTGACTTGTGCTCAGATTTCCTCAGTGTCCCACTCGCTCTCTTTTCGACAGACGTTTTCGGAATTTGTGTCTCTGTTTTTAATCTCAGCGTCTGCTTCTTGAAAGCAGTAAATGAAGGCAAATGTCTTGTTGTTTCTCTGCATCTAACATATATTCTTGCTCGCTGTGGCACTTTTACTGCAGAGAGCAAGCCTTGGATTTCCCTTTCCTCTTAAAACCCCATGCACCATCTGCTATTAGTGTCTAAATATCAGTGATATAACGCGGCTGCTGTCTTTGTCTCTCTTACTGTCTTTGTCACACATAGCTTGTTACTCCTGTGGGAAGACTCAAATTTAAAGATTTAAAAGAAGTCAACTTGAAAGCTATTTGAAGATTGTTTTTTTCTTTTCTGCTCTTGTTTCTTTTGTAAGTAACAGTTTGAAAATATATTCTGTAGGTTAGGATGTCATGTCATTCGAACACTCAAATTGAAATGAAGCTGGTTTAATAAATGTTAATTGTTTTAATGTTTTTGTGCTTTATTAAATCAATAAGATCCCTAACTATCTTTCTTTCTTCATCATAGATCATGTGAAGCGTAAGATTCGCCGGCGGCCCTCTTGGGGAAGGGGTATTATCAGAAAGAAGAAGAGCTACAAGAAAGGAATAGAAGAGGAGGAGGATGAGCCTGAGGCAGAAGTGGAAGCTGCAGGACCGAGTGACTCATGTTTGACACAAGATGAGGAATCATCGTGTGACACTACTGGTCCCCAACCCAATGGCCACCATCCCCATCTCCCCTCCACAGAGGAGGAGAGCTCCAATGAGCCTCCTGTTGAGGCCAGAGAAGCCAGAGAAGAACCAGCATCTAAGGAGGAGCTGTCCACAGCCAAGGAGGGAGAGTCTGAGAACACAAAGGAACACCACGAGCTGCATTGTCTTGCTGGCACTTCTCATCCCAACATGGACAGTGATAGCCAGGCCAAGCAGGCGGACTGCCAGCCTTTGACAGAAACGTCTGAATCCTCAGACGCAGAGGCCCAGTCCAAGCACACAGAGGATCTTGCAGTATCACACGTGGACTGTGTGAATGGAAATGAGTCAATGGACAGTCTGGACTCACAGAACCTCAAGAGGAGCAGTAAGCAGGAGAAAAGGACTCCCCTGAGCGTGGCTGCCAGCTTGGACATGCCAGAACAGGAGGAGTACAAAGACAAACTTGAGAGCCATCCTACTCAGGGGCACCCTCTTCAGGACGGGAGGGCAGTAACTGAAAGTGCAGAAGAAGATCAAGACAAAGAAGGTATAAAGCTAGCCTGGCTATGTGGCCTTCCTTCAGTATTTAATATGTTTTGTGAAATTCTAAGTATTTTGAAAATCCTTAAATCAGCTTGATTGAGTTTTGCTTTGAATGAATTGCCATTTTGTTGCCATGTCTCCTTTCCTGCCACCTACAATCACACACAAACAAATGTCACTGCAACTGTGTGTATGGAAATGATGTTAATTTCTCTCTGTGTATTGCTCTTTAAGGTTCTTTTCAAGGGACAGTGGTGCTGCAGCTTTAACTTATCCTAATCGCCTATAATAATGCTGGAAAAGTAATTTTCTTGAAATGCCAAACCAGCACTTATGCTTTCAAAGCTGCAAACTTTGTCTTTGTTTATTTCACTTGCAGAAACTGGTCATCACAGAGATGTTTACAGACAACATTATCCACTTAGCACCTTCAGAACCCTTTAGTGGCTTTTTTGTTTTTCCATAGCAATAATTCTTTTTTAAATGTTGGGCATTTTGGGATATGGAGCTCTACAATATGAATGAGTTTGAGGGTGGGCTTACCCTCTCCAGACATTTACATTTAGTATTTAGCAGACACTTTTATCCAAAGCGACTTAAAAAAGAGGAATAAGCTACATAGAAGTAGTCTTGGAAAGAAATTCACTAGATAGGTGGACAGTGGACTGATAGCGAGTGAGAGTGCCGAGGTGGATCCAAGTGCAGAAGGAGATAGTGCAGAAGGAGATGGGGTAGGGTAAGTGCTAGGACAGAAGATATGCATCTATGCTCTCAGCCTCTCATTCATTTGACTGCACAGCACTTGACATAGGTGTGAATAGGTCACTTGTCTTTCTATCTAAAGAAAAATTTACACCTATAGCTACAATCACAGAACACAAAAGCTTATGTACAGTATATGGTAATTGTGTCCGTATCAATTAGGGTGTAGCAATGTGAAGCACCAGTGGGAGAGTGGGAGTAAAGTAAATGGTTAAAACTACCTGACACTAGAAAGCAGATGCTTTGATGTCATGAATATGCTAAATATTGTATGACTTCATCTAGTGGCATTTGTTTACTTTCCATGCAGATTTTGCAGGTGCTTTTTTTTTTTTACCCATGTCCTCACTTTCAAATATTGGCCAGACATAGTCCAGCAATATAAAGAGCCAGGGTTTTGTACCTAAGCAAGCTTTTGCTTTTGCCGTATTTTCATTTTACTTGCTAATCATTTAATCTTAACTGTAGTTATACAGTTATGCAAGATAAGAAAATCATTTAACTCAAACACATGTAGCCAGCGCTTTGCTCATCATTAAAATGTGGAGAAATTACTTTTTTTGATTATCATTCAGCTCCTCTGATTTACATTTTGGTTTGGCTTTTAAAAATAGAGAAGAGGACATGAATAATGCAACATAAGTCATACAGAATATAAAAATGCTATCTCCTGCCTTAGCAGATGATATATTTCAACAGAGGAAGCCCAGGAGCTTGAAATTTATGTCAACCTTTGTCTAAAAGCTAAGCCCTCTGATATGATTCCTCAATGGTTTCTGTCTATAAAGATTCACAGGGCTTTTCCCTATCTTTGATCCTGCCATATATTTTATTTCTTTGCCACAAGCCATTATGCTCCTTTTACTTGTGTGTGGTGTTTGAGTCAGACAAGCCAATAAGTCTGTGTTTGATTACGGGCGTGTGGTTTGGCTGGTGGTGGACAGAAGCCAGTTGGAAGGCTGAGGTAATGGTGCTGTTAGAATATGGACAAGCCATCAGAGTGTGACACGATCACAAAATTGCAGGACACAAACTAAGGCTCCTTAAGCAACAACTCGGCTTGTCCACCTCCTCTCTCCCAAGCTGAGCCAGCCCTTTTTTGTTTTCATTAAAACATTTTTTTGAATGCCTAATATGAAACATTGTGCACCCAGTAGCTGTTGGGATTTTCAAATTCATTTACTCTCCCATACCCTGGTTTTACTTTAATCTTGTAGCAATGGCATCTGAGATTTATTTTATTTTCAAGTATCCAGTATGTTCTCTCCACTGCTTCATGAGTAAAACAAGCTGAGGTCTGAAACTTGCCATTCATTTAAAGTTGATTTAATTCATAATACTTCCTCTGTCTCAGTTAACCTTCTTTCCATTAATCATCCATTTATATCTTCTTAGGGGGTTCCAAAGAGAGGAGCTCCTCAGAGCAACTGAAGGGATCTGCTGAACAGACTGAGGATGAGCCACAACCGGTTCCTCCACATCCTCCGGTAGTGGTAGACCACCAGCAACTCTTGGTAAAAAAGATTTTATTATCTAATATCATTTAGTCTTGTAATGGTACATTGGATTGGTTTTATATGGCGCAGGATTTTTTCAGTGCAGAATGGAAACCAAGACTGGTATAAACTGGGATAAATACAAATAATTATGAAGATTGAATCCCATTAGCTGCCTCAGTCTGATTTGTTTTATGTTGTTTATGTTTATTTTGCAGAAGATTAAAATGAAATCTATAAAAAAAAGTACAGTGCAGTCAGTGAGAGGCTCCACCTAAATACAACATTTCACTGAACTATACAGCAAGACATGCTTAAACTACACTGTTGCCAAAAACAGCCACAGTTAATAATAGAATAATGTAGTACAATAACAAGTGTCAATGTTACTTGTAACATTGGGCTTTTCCTAGAGTGACAAGTGAATGAAAGAATGACTTGTATGTGCACTGTTCTGTCAAAGCTATATAATGGTCATCTCAGTTATTATTAAACGCTATTAAATGCCTTTCATTTAAAGACACGTGTTAAGTGCACCAGGGATCGATATCCAAAAGAAGCAATAAATACAGCTTTAAATGTATGTTTTGTGGAAGAGCTATATAATATTTGATGTGATTTCAGTGTAGATGTGTGTCAAACAAAATGTTCTAGTGTTTACTCACTGTCTGCTATTAATTTGCAAGAATCAATGTGCACTTATTTAAACAAGAAGCAACATTGATCATTTATTTATCCAGTGTAAACCCTCTGCCCTAACGCTCTGGCAGTACTTTAGTAGGGCGGTTGTCTTTATGTCCAAATTCCCCCCTCTTTTATCCAAGATATTTTCAGCCTGATTGGTCTATCTAGGCACATAATCATGTTAATGTAGCATGTACTGACATGCTCAGCATCATTAATTAAAAATGTAGCATCAGCGCTAGAACCTGGAAAAAAAAAAAATTCAATTATTGAAAACAATCTATTCGTTCTCTAAAACATGATCTAACCGTGGACAACCTACCTTTGCGAAAGCCTTGCAAGCCTATTTTTAGAAATTAAAAATTATACACCTTGTGTGATCTTTACCAAAATAATTTTATGAAAAGAAGAGGAACATGGTCACACATAATGTCCATGATAAATTCATAGGGTTGTGAATACTTTATGTATGCAGGGTTTTTCAACTGCTTAGAATAAGTGTTGATTCACAGCACATTCCAAGAACTAAATAATCAAGCAGAAATACATTGTGTACCTGCCTACTCAGAAGTTACAGTGTGGCCTAATATTAATATTTTTTTAATATTAATATCTAAAATACGTAGGTCATTTAGAAAGTATAGATGTTATTTGGGAAACATTAAGGTCCTTGAAATCCCACCAATGATACCAATGTGGGTTTGGTATTTCTTACTCTCTGTAAAAGAACCAGCTTTTGTCGTTTTCAGTGCTATCACACTTTAACTTATAGCTTGATATTTGTTGTTAAATTACCTTTTGTACACCGATTTTTTTTAATAGGTGTAAAAAAACCGACTTGTTGGTAGTACTTGGTGAGGGCTGCATTAAAAGCCTAAGCATTCATGTTCTCTTTAGTAAGGGGTAGAATTAGCTAGACCCATTCTTCCTATTTTACTTGCTGGTGTATTCTGTCACACGCACTGGCTCCTGAGATGGATGATTCTCATCTCAGTGAGATTCTGTGCCATTAATGCATCAGTTTGCACTGTAGCTTCCAAGCATAAAAAGGGTCGCAGAGAGCTAATATCTAGACATTGTGAAGTCTACCATTATAAACTAAAAGTTTTTTTTGCCTTTATTTTTTTATTTTTTGTGGAATTGAAGGTATGGAGGGCAGAGGAACTCAATCATGAGCGAACCAGCCTTAAGCTTCCATATCCATAGGTCTGTCTGTGGCTGATGCTGTCACACTGCCCTTCTCAGATGGCTGATTCTTAAATTCTTCGGCTTATTCTTCCTTCCCATTCACCCTGTAGTTATTCCACTGTCTCCCTCCTGTTATCGCCCATCTATCAGCATTTCCTATCCCTGCTATCCAAACATGGAGGGAGCCAGTTACAATGGCAGGTCATTTTCTCATTCCTCAGTCAACAGGTGTTGTTCCTGCTACATTTGAAGGAAATAAGGTCATGACTCAAACATGAGTTTCTCACTAGATCTGCCAACTTATCTAAGGATGTGTTCGAGTAACAGAGAACATGTAGGAGCTCTGTAATGCGTTGCACGGTCACGCTACAATCTCACCTAATACCCCAAGTGTAAATTGGAGCCTCAGTTCAGTTGGCTCCCGTGACAGCACTTCTCACTGATCGGATGGGGGGCATGGGGTTTTAGAGCAGTGTAGTGTAATTGGTGTAAAAGAAGGGTTCTTCTGACATACATTTATTTTTTTCCCTCCATGCTACATATTGATAGGCTAGCCCACATTTGCCTAGTGTCTGTTACCAGTGTCCCATTGGGACGGTGGAGACAGCAAGGTATGCAATCTCGTCTTGCTGAATGTGGATCCATCTTTCAAATTGATTGACAAGCTTTTTAGTTTGAGCTTGATCTTAGTGCTTCAACTGGCTGTCCCATTGACCAGCCTCACACACAGCACTAATCTGGGTTATATTTGTTCATAGGGGGAAGAAAGGATATATCTAAAAAAAAAAAAACAGATTGTGAAAGGAGTGGACTGTGAATAATTGCTTTTTCATCCCTGGCTTACGGAACAAATTGAATTTCCGGTGTGCAGGATAAAAGTCACCATTTAAGCAGATATTTGCTGGCGTAGCTAAGACTGGCATGTTGCCTGATGTGTATTAGGGCCTTTCGTGAGTGCTGTGCTGTTCCTTCCCTTTTCACTCGGTTGCATTCATTGATTGTAGTGGGCTCATTATTTTTTACTTTTAAATGGATGGAAGAGACTCTGAAATCTTTCTGAAAATTGAACACTGTTATGGGTTTGTTCACAGACCCGACGCTCAAAGCCGATAGTACTGAGATGTGATTATTTCAGTATTCACATCCTGTCTTTCAGAGTAATGACACAGTTATTCGCTCTGATTCTCTTAGTGAAATCTACTTCTGTTATTGGCAGTTTCACTGAAATACTGCTTGATGGCATTTGAAACAAAATTAATTCCACTGCATGAATAAAAAGACCCTGAGGTTTGAGGCTTGTTTCTCCCAAAATGCGTCCTATTCTCTGCTGTTTTGTTTCATCAATAACCGGACACTTGTCTGCAGATGGACTAGAAGAAGTGGTGCTGACAATTGAGAATGAGAATTCAGTAACATGAAATCCAATCTCGCCCTGCCATTTTCCTCCATCTTCCCAAGAACACACAGATAATCGTTTGCTCTGCTGTGTTTTTTGTATTTTTTTTGCAGCTCCCTAAAAAGAGCTAGTGTTCCTAGTTGTTGGCACAGTATGGAGTCTCTCGGCTTGATGCTTTTGCCATTACAGCATGTCAGGATTTCCTGTTTTTAGAGAAGCCTGTCAACAGAAATGGCCTCGTTTCAGCTTGTCATCTGTGTTCATTTTTAGTGCTAATAACAGTGGGGGGGGGTGCCTCTGCTGAAGTAGCCATGGCACATGTCCGTTCAAAAGAGAACAGCTTAATAATACTGCTGGACAAGCCTTTGATTGTCAATAACATTTGAAGTGCGTCTTTTATTTTCATCCACTCAATTTATTTCATTCAATGGCCTTGACATTGCAGTCATTTGCCTGTAATTGTACTTGCAGAGCCGTGCCTCTTGGCCATGCATTGGAAGTCCAGTTGTGTCCGTAAAGGACATAACAAACGGGTTCCTCTATTTTCTTGCTGTTCTGCAGTAGTTTGCCTTTTAACTGAACCTTCAGGGTGATTAATTATACCCTTTTGCCTTTGTCGCACCTCATGTATCCCAGTTAAACCTTGGCTTATATAAACTTAAAGATATAGATTGTGTAGGATTTTGTACCTCTTATTAAATGCTTTCGTTTTTCTTTGTCACCCAGTAGTATCGGTCGACCAGGGAATGCACTTCAACATTAATGCTACCATAGATGTGTATGTCGTCACATTTGTTTGTTAATAGCTAAAGTAAGCCTCCGAGTCAGAGAAGAATTCATCTAACGTGTACTTTTATTACCAACAGAGACTCTAATGACAGTGAGTTATAAAAGGAGAAGCATGTGTCTATAAATTACAAGCCCCATGATGTGAATGTTTCAAATCTATTGATGACAGAATTCTACTACAGAGGATGATGTTGCAACAACTAATTTAGATGTGTCAAATGTTTCCTTGTTCTTATTTTTGGAAATGTTTTCCCATAATGCACGATGAACCGGTAATTTCAGTGTTGGACACTCTTATCTTCATGACAGACACACTGTGGTTATACTTCACCCGAAATGAATATGAGTTGATTAACTTTTATTTCCCTTGAGGATTAGTCCAAATTAAACAATTCCTTCTTGCTTGACCTAATCCGAAACAACCATTTTGAAAACATCTCTGTATCAGGTTATTTTGCAGGGGTGTTTGGGCTTATTTGTGGTAAGTCAGTGTAAAGGCGGTTTTCCTCCTTTATTAACTGGTGTTATTGGATCTCTGCTGTCTTAAACTTATAAAATATTAAAGCTTCCCTGTTTCTTATTTACCAAACATCTCTTTTTCTTAAACTTTAAGAGCTTTTTATTTCTCAGAATACCCTTTTCTTCTTGTCAAATGAAATCAGAAACGTTTTCCCATTTTACATCACTCAATCATTATCATTACCTTGATCTTGTAGTAAATGACACCCTGTACAAATACCTGCTCCTAAGGTATTTTTGTCTACATTTCCAATTACCTGCACCTCCACACTCCCCAAGTGCATAGTGGAAATTGGAACCGTAGCCATAATTTTAGTAAGGGAAAAAAATTACCTTGGATCAGCCAAAATATGTGAAGTAGTGTGAGCTGAGTGACAATAATTACCCTCCTCGAGGACAATGTTGCACAGCGTGACAGTCTCACTTTTTAACCACAATACTTGAGTAGATTTGGCCAACGCTGTTCTGCAAAAATCATCCTGCTGACTGAGCACAGCTGGGTTTCTATATGAAATATTGTCCCTATGTACTGACATGGCTAGATAAGAACAGAATGGTTAAATTGATAAAGTTGTTTACTCTATGTATGACGTACTTGCCTATATTGTATTGACTAATGGTAAATCCTGTAAAATGTGTAAATAAGATCTGATAAATGTTTGTTAATATTTTAAATTTTAAAATAATTAAATACTCATATCACATTTTAACCACAACCCTCAGTTTGTAACAAGGATAAATGTACATCAGTGATTTACGCTAAGTTAGAAACTCCTGTTGGAGGATGTAACTAGAGCTGCAACTAACGATTGTTTTCATAATTGATTCATCTGTTGATTATTTTCTTGATTTCATAGGTCCATAAAATGTCAGAAAACGTTAAAAAACGTTGATTTGGAAATGTTCTCAAATGTCTTGTTTTTCTGTTTCTGATTTCTTTGTTATCTGGAACAAAGGACCCAGAAAATATTAACACTTACGGAGCTAAAACAATCAGAATCATAAAAAAAGCAATGAATGAATCGATCATCAAAATAGTTGACGATTAATTTAGTAATCGATTAATGATCGATTATTGTTTCAGCTCTAATCCCATGTGTTAAATAGGACTTAGGTAATCAAATGACCATGAGCCATTTAAACATTAGCTGTTTATTTTGGTAATTTACCAGCTCCACTGGGCAGCCTGGCTGTTCTAGCTCAAGTGCCTTTATTGTAGCTTTGGTTGCTATAGTTACATGCTGATGGAACACCTTTGCTAAAGATAAATGAACTGTCATAGTCAATGGTATGAAAGAGGCTTGTGTGCTTGGCCTAATATTATGTAGAGATTTAAGACCTAATGGATGAAAAAATCTTCTCTCACACACTTTTGTTGAAGAGATATTATCTCTTGCTTTGAGGTTATTGAAGTGTCTGTGTTTCTGGCGGGTAACAGCTAACACTAGTGCACAACAACTATCTGCATATGTCTGCCTTATGTTTTGTCAACATAAATGGTGCTAATGCATGGGTAAGGAAACCTCCATTCTCTGCCCTGTGTGTGTCCACATGCAGGTGTATGTCCACGTTTAGGCATCTGCTACTGACAGGAGATGTCACTTGTAAGAAGAGCTGTATTGTTTTTGAACGTAACATTTTCTTTGAATTCTTGATAAATTGATAAGTTCCCAGGATAAATTGCTAGAAATGATCCATGCAACATTGCTAGGGTGTGTGGTGTAAATAAATCATAAGGAAACAAAACCACAAATTGAACCTGGACTTTGGGAAGTGAAATTAAATCAGATATTGAGATTCTAGTCAATATCCTGTATGAATTATGTTTTTGAGCAGGTTTACTCTGTACTTCAGAGGGACAGGAAACTGGCCCTTAATCCCTTAACTTTCTACTTAATGAACACAACTCAAGTCTTAATATTATTAATTAATTTATTTTATTTTTTAATCCTTCCTGTGTTCTGACTGGGTGTCCAATGCAGGTGTATAGTCTTACTGGAAAATACATTTCCCTATAGATTTAAAACCTGATAACATTTAGGCTTAGGTTAACATAAAAGCGGAGGTCTTAATTTAACGCACTGCGGAAAATACACGTCTTAATTAGGCCACATAAAAAAAATCACAAGCAATTAAACGATAAGTGTATTCATTTTATTAAAGTACTAAGTCGTGAAGCTTAATATAGATCTCACGCAAATGACCTTCCGCCCCATACTGAAGCATGCACAGCCATTGAGTGGCTGGGCATGTTCCACTGCTTTTATTGTTCTGAGTAAAGCCAACCGTTCCATATTGAAGATGAGGCGACAACCCAAGCAGGGTTTTTTACCTGCCCCGCTGAAAGGGAAGAGCATTTCATTTTAATGCGCTGAGACCATGATAATTTGATTTGTCATGATTGTCCCTGACCCTTGTAGCACTATCAATATTGCATTACCTTTGTGACCAAGAGCCCTGAAAGCCACATTATTTGTCACTGTGACTGGAGTTCGGTTTCATACCACCTTCTGCCCTTGCTGAATCCATTAATGGTATTAACCAAACTAGAATCATTTATTATTACTCATTTTGCTCCAAGTAAAAGCAGGAAGAAGAGGGTGAATTGTTCTTTTAGAGGCAGATATTGGTGGCTTAATTGTGTCCCTGGTGACGAGGACTGCTGGGCATCATATCCCTGTTCCCCCCCCCCCCTTTACTGCCTGGAATTGAAGCTTGTGAAGCAACCCTTGATGATCATAGACCCTTTAGTTAAAGAAGAATCTGGCACAGTACTGGAAGCATGCAAGCCACTGTTGCTGCTGTAGTTTTGTCCTGCACCCTCAATGCCAGCTCCTTTTTTAAAGTGGAACTTTGCTTTATACATCAATAACAAGATAAATTATGAATAGTGTAATACACAAGCCTGATCTTTGATCTCTGAGTTAACATTTATTAATTAAAAAAAATTTAGTATCTTTTAGTATCAATTCACACTGTTTTGTTAACAAGGTAGTGAGTTACAGTCACATCATTGGCAGTGTTGAAGTGTCCTTTTTGTATTATCTAGCTATTGTCATAACAGTTGTCGGATAATTATTTATTTAAAATGTAATTTACGTTACAATCACTGTCCGTAATGTTTTCTTGTCAGTCAGCCGGCAGTTGTTATGCACTCACTCACTCACTGAGACCCACCACTGCAGTTATGGTGGCTTTGATAGATCGTGAAACACACAGATACACGCATATATCACAGTTACTTCGGTGCAAAAAATGGTGAATTCAGCATTTTTCTATTTTGAGGTGACTTGACAAAAACTAACTATTAATGGAAAAAACATGTGGTTTGCTGACTGCCAGTGACTGAGATTCTGGTGTGAAAGAGACTGTGTTAAATTTATTAATTTCTGCATAATGTCTTTTGTGACATAATCCATATAGACTCCTAGCTAGTGTTTCTGCCATTCACTGAGGCACTGTTTCCTTATTTGAAAATCTGGAGCCAATAGAACAGTTAGATTATGGGGTTTGCCTTATAGTTGATGGTGTGACAGCATATCATCTGATTTAATTGGTCAGGGTTTAAATAGCGGAGCGACAGCCCAGTCAAAATGAACATAAATCCAGTATTAATTTGGTTTACAGCACTCTGAGTATTTAATGTCCTTAAAAACTTCTTTTTATGATCAAATCCTCTCTCACGGCGAGAAGTTGAATCTGTGGTCTTAAGAATAAGAAGATGTGAGTAACAATGGAGAGCGAAAGAAGAGCAGGGCGTTCGGAGTGGGTGAGGTTAAATGATCCACATCAGTAGCACTATTTAACACATGGGATTACTACCCTTTTGTGTGCACTGGAGTCACTCAATCACGGATCTTGTGCAATACACACTAGCATCATTAAGCCCACACTGTTGCTGACATCCTGATCAAGCTGAAAAAAGTACATGGCTGCAATCAGCTGGCTAACGGTGAATGAATCGAGAGAGGGAAGGAAAGACAAAGAGGAATTAAATGAGAAAAACAAGCTTTGGAAACAGAACTGTGTCTGAAAAAAATGTGGTTGAAGAGAAGGTGGAGAGAGCCTCTATAAAACATTGAAATAGGCTTGAGGTGAGAAGACACTATAAAAGAAAAGGTGCACAATAAAGAAGTGAAATGCACTTAACGTGAGAGATAGAAAACATGAAAAATAGAAGGCAATGCAGGAGCAGTTGGATGAAAGGAAGACTAGAGGAGTATCTTACAGAGAATTTCACATTATTACACACATGCAAAATGGATTGTAATGATGCTTATTAAAGCTTTTATGCACATGTTGTTAAAATTGGCATCTCACCATGATGCGCTCCATTTGGTCCTCGTTTTATGAGTTCTTAGGGCTGGGCTGAAACAATGAAACCTAAAAAGTCCCTTGATAATATACCAAGGGTACTGTGTAAAAAGCAGAAAGAAAGAAAATATGTTCAAAACACAGCAGCTGAGTGCTCTTTTTAAGGCAGGCATGATTAGAATTATCAATTTGCATGAATTGGGAATATGAGAGAAAGTCTTAGTATTCTTAGTTTCTGTGTGCACTTTTTTCATCAAGGGACCAAATTTATTAGATTGGCCAGGTTGAGGGTTTTATGTCAAAGGCATAGTACTGGTGAATCCTCTGCGACGGCCAGATTAGGTTATGGAATATTTGAAGGGCATTATCTTTTCAAATGAATGTTTCCAGCCTCTTGAGTTCAGAGTGGTAAGAACCCACTGGAACTCAGGCTGGTAAAGCATAAAAAATTAAACCTGTTTCCAGCGACTCAATACAAGGGAGATTAAAAATGATTCCCTCTGTTCTCAATAGTGATAGTGGGGGGGAGCATCAGAGGAATAGTGCATACATGCATGCACTTTACATGCATGTCCTGCATACACTCTAATCAGGCCCATTTTATAACGAGGATATGATTTCAGACATCTTGTCTTTTTTTTTAAATGTTAAACCATACAGTTAACATATATACGCAAAGCTTACTCATCTGGAGGTACCCTCTTAAATATTATTCCCACTTAGTTATGTAAAACAAAAGTGTGTAATTTTACTATGTTTAAACTCCATAGTAACATCTTAGAGTGTCTCCGTGGAGACACAGTGGCATGTAAATTATTTAGGAGCTCCTGGTCAACTTTTTTGCCTCCAAAAAACATTTTAATTAAATGTTAAGTTTCTAAAATTGTACAATGGACACAGGAATGGAGTCTCCTGTAAAGTTATTGCACTCTAGAGTTATCAAGGTATTAGACCTTTAATTAGTTCAAAGGGCTTTGGCTTGTTTCAAAGTTTTAACAGACAGTTTTACTCCTTAAAACTTGCCTCAGCAATCCTTAGCACCTTCATGACATTCCAAACTTTTAAGTCATTGATAAAGCAAATAAAACTAATAAAACAAATTAGTTTCTGGTTAGTCATCTCCTCAGTTCATATTGTTATTGAGAAATTTCAGTTAACAGAACATGTTGGAGGTCAAGTAGAGCTCTGGAGGATCAACTAACGTTTTCAGTAAAACTAAACATAGGATTGCTAGGGTTATTCACGACCTCAGTATGAATACAATAGACCTTGTACTGTAGAAGATTCCGCTGACTCAGGCACTCTTTCACTGTGAGGCTTCGTCTGAACAAATGTGACCTTTATGAAAGCATCAAACTTTCCTGCATCCTCACCACAGAATTCAGCATCAGAGCAAATTCCCAGTTGAAGTGAACATCTAAACAAGCCTGATGCATTCTGCAAGCAAGTCCTGTGGGCAGATTAAATTTAAATAGGACCTTTGTCTGAAATAAGAAAAGGTATGTTTGGAGGAAAGGCGTGCAGAATTTCAGAAAAAGAAATCCTTTTTTCAACCTTTAGTTTGTTGCGGTGAACAATTCACTCACTATTAAAAAACAAAAAGAAGATAGACGAGGATGGCTTATTCAACATAACAAAATAAACTCGCTTCAAAACACCTTAAAACCCACTAGTGACTGATGCTGAAGGTTTTGCTATGGCCCTCACTGTTTTCCTACCTCCACATTAACTGAAAATCTATAGCTGGACCTTAAAAGAGAAGGAATGCTTACCCAAGAATCTTGAATAAGTACAAGCCCTTTGAAAAGAAAGAAAAAAAAAAGATCTTTACAAACCATGATTCTTTCCCAAATATGCCCAAACCTTTGTTGTGGACCAATTTCATTCTTAGGTATTTTGATTATAAAAGGTGGAAATATTGAAGAATATTGAAGAACATGTCATGTTTATTGATGTCTTTAACAAGTAAGGTCATCTTTTAGTAGCAGACATTCTCACCAGATTTGCCTCAGTGTTAAAATTCCCGTCTTTATCCATAATGTTTACGCTGTCATATTGCACGAGATAAACTGGCCTGTCCGTGTTATTTATGTTGATAGCTGTGGGGAAGCATCTGAATTGCCAACAGTAAGGGTGGATCTCAAGGACAGCTGGTGTTTGAAATTCACTTCCCTAAGTCTGTGCGATGTGTTTGTGCTGCAAAGTGAAGACGTCCTTACAGCGAACTGAGGTTCTGCTTCTAAAGTTAAATATGTGCTCACGCGTTACGTCTGACTGAACGTGACAATAATCGAGACAACTCGTACAGTGACTAAAGCGCTGTTTACTTTTTTTGCCCCTGTAATTATCTTTTGGATACTTGCTGACGAGAGGCTTTTAAAAACATTGACCTCGTATTCATCTTGACATTGCCTTGGTTGTGTGTGTTTAACATACGCTGTCCCTCCGGTAAGTGTGTAGACACACTTTACAATTTCTCTGCCTTGAATCAGTAATGCAACTTTAATTATTGTGCCGTTGCTCACGTAGTCCGTGCATTCTGATGAGTCCCGTGTTTAAATAGATACACGCAGACTTTGGCTCGGTTAAAATGTGAGGAACAGGTCAATCTAAAGGCCTCTTTGACTGTCCAGAATGTTTTAATTAAAGTAGCAGTGAAATGTAAACTTGGTTCTAATTATGATTAGCTTTAATTAGCTGTCACTCTGATCTTAATTGCTTTTGAATTTAGCTGACCTCCACATTCTTCGTCTCCGTGCGCCAACATCACTGCTCATTTGGTATGGCTAGTTATTCAGCACAGTCTCTCCCTTCTCCTTTCACGTGGTAATAGATATGTATAAGAATGGTGTTGCATTATACCATTATGGTCAATGGCTGTTATTAAAAATATGTAATAATAATATTAATAATAATAATAATGATAATAAAAAAATCTAAATACAGTTTCAGAATACAAATAACATGATATTGCATAAATAAACAAGTGCCTCTTGAATCATTCATTTATTTTCCATTGCAGTAACTGCCCACTTCCCAGTGTAGTAGTTAATAATTAAGAATAATATTTTTGGCTACCTGTGCGAAGAAAAAAATCTTGTTTTTCACTGTGAGCACAGCAGACATTATGGCTTGCAGCGCTCTCCCTCTCTCTCTCTCTCTCTCACACTCTCTCTGGATTCACTTGGATTATGTCTTGGAAGTTTTGTTATAAATAGAATTCCAGCAGAAAATGATGAAAAATGTCCTGTCTTTGGTCTTTGTTGCGTTTCACAAATACAAATACATTTATTTTTTTGGAAAAGTTTGGAAAAAAAACAACACAACTACTTCTAAAAAGGTGTCAAGTGTGGAGAATAATTGCATTAAGCCGTTACAGTTACACCTGGATGAGTGGGAAAGGTGTTCTTCAGCTGATTACAGAGGGAAAAAAAATAGCAGAGATGTGTTACCTTTTCGACCCCACCCTGACTGAGCTCTTGCACTTAGTGGCCGGTTAAACCCCTGGAAGGAGCAAAGGAAGGCTGTTGTGTGGGAAGTTTGTGATGTTTTAAGTGCCATCGATTTCATGTATTTCTTTGTTTTATCTCCTCACAGGTGCTACTGGACATGGCGGTGAGGAAGAGCGACGGCTACAGTGTGGAGCAGCTGGAGAGACTGTACTCTCTCCTCAGCCAGTGTATCTACAAGTACCGCAGAGAGTATGACAAGACCCAACTACTGGAGGTCAGTTAAACAGACACACTGAGTCAGCTCTTCTAAAGTGCATTAACAGTCTAAACTGTTCTCAGTAGGATATCTAGTCGATTAAAGCAAGCATCGGCAAAAAAGCAACAAAAAAACTCTCATGCTCTTACAGCTACATAAAAATGAAATATAAACGTAACATTAAGTAATACAATGCAGTTTATCCGATTGTAGTCGTGTGTGAGAGTACAGCACAGAGATGTATGCTTTATATTGATATTAATGAAGATTGTATACATTTTATGTTTCAGGGAGCCACCCGTATATAATATATATACCTTATATTCTACATTGTAGAGCGACTGCAGTGGGAAATTACCAGGGGCATAATATGGAAAGAAAGGAGGATGAATGAATATGATTTATTTGGGGAACACAAACAAATATAAGTTTGCTGATTCTGTCATGCTGACCATTTATTTCACTGAAATTCAGCTCGGATCCTTTTTATATTAGTTGTTTCCCCTGTAGGGTTGCAATGGTATGAGTGTTTTTTTCCGAGAGTTATAATATTATACCCGTCTCACAAAATAGGTTTCCCTTGTTCTGCATCTATTTAAAGTTAATGTACCTGTAAGATTGAATATATCATTAGATCATCACATTTTCTTTAATGTAAAATAGGCATAGCCGTTTCAGTGAAACTCTGTGGCATAACTGAACCTAATGGGTTATTTTTATTTAATTGGATAGGGCATTCATGTACTGGTCACTGAATTTGAGGGTCTGGACCATGTTTTGTACAGAACATAAACAGGAGAATTAATCATTTTTCTAGAGCTTGAAGACCGAGTGAGGGTTAGGGTTGAGTGAGGTGGGGGTGGGGCTATATGCAATCACCTCACACCATTAGCAGGCAATTATGGAAAGGTTTGTTGGAAAAAAGGAAAGCCGGTGGACCTGAATGGTCTTAGCAAACGTTTAGTGTTGGCAAAAGATTCCAACTGCACATTTTTTTTTTTTTTTTGGTGGTCATTTCGGCTCCATGGCAACAGAAACCAGCTCCTCCTCTCTGGCTCAGGTGCATTGTTTTCACCTTTGGCACTTTGACTGAGCGCTGTCCGTGGTTCTGATCACTTCCCTATAACCTCTCCTCCCTACTTTTCCAGTACAACAGCCAAAAAAATAACATCCACATTGTTCGTTAGTTACGTTATTAGTGACTTACACGTACAAGGGTCCGTCATAGCTCTGGGGCACGTCGTTATACATCACACTGTTGGTCTGAGCTCCTATTGATGTAGTTAATAAATGAGGGATCACTAAAACGTCACAAACGACCATTATTTTACTGCAAACATTTTCTCATCTCTCATTAAATATTATGAAATCTATTAACTGAAAATGAGTGACCCACCGCCATGCCATGCGTGTGTAAGTGTTGGACGAGTCAGTGTAGAGTGAAGTCTCTCTCAGTATCTCAGCCTTTAACATTAGTTTTCTTACAAACCCAGAGTGAAGCAGAATTCTTGAAAGCAGACATTAAATTAGCAAGATAGAGTGACAAAAATTGGCCCCCAAAATGACAATCGCCCAAACTTAGTGGGGCATAACATCATTTTCTTCATTTGACCTGCAGGGTTGACATCTTGAAAGCAGAGTAGGTCGAGTCGTCTGACTAACTTCCTTCATGAGGCCAAGGCACTTTTTTTTTTTACACCAAGGCATAATGGAACAATGAATGGGGGCATATAAACTCTGTGGTTTGAAGTAGAATATTTCTTTTGGGAGCATAAATGTAGACATTTACACTCTGAGTTAAGGTAAAAACGGGGAATTGAGTTTGGAAGTCATCATGGCAGAAACCGCAGTAGGTGAGTTGGTATTAGATGATACATTATCCAGCCTGGAACTACAGCTGGACATTAATGGTGTGAACCTGTATAGTATCAATATAAATCTGTCTAACTGTTGAAAGAGCTCCACAATAGGATCTAATGAGGACAGTAGGGACCTCTGTGTGAGCGTTGCATAAGATTGTATTCAGTAGTTGTGTGTATGTGATGTTTAGAGGCAAAGTAAATCCAGGAGCTGGAATCCAAAGCGTTTTTCAACAGCTTTTGTTATCAAAAAGGGAGGGTAAAGTGGTATTTTCTATAGTTTAGTAAAAAACAACAACATATAAGCAGCTCAAGATCTATACGTTGGTATTTAATATTTCTTACTAGTACATTTCAGCCTGTATGGCATTAGAATTGCTATATTTTGCACTTTTCCTCTTGAATTACAGGTTTTAAAATAGTTGCTATTATTCAGAGCCATAAATCATAAAAAACGAAAGTGTTGATAGTAGCACATTAAGGTGTGGTATGTCAGTCTTTTTCTAACCACAGTACATTCTGTGCATACAGTAAATAAGGATCAACAACCCCCAGTACAAGGTCATGTTTTTTTTTCCCTTTTCCTTCATTTTTTTCATCTCTAATCTCCTTTGACAATGTTCCATACAGAAAAAGCTGCTGTGTATTTTCCCAGAATCCCATCTGGTCATCTGCTGCTGCTGTAGGATGTCGTGCAGACAGTGGGTCAGAGATGTCAGTGTCCTGGTGCTGGTAGCTAGAGCTGGCTGTCAGGGTGTCAGAGTGGGAACAGTACATAGGAACGGGAGAGAGCAGTCAGCCAGGTGGTGCTGCTTGTCTCCAGGCCGGCTGGCAGAGGTGGGGAGGGGGCGCGTCTGGGTTCATCTCGTACTGCCAGCCTAAATTGGTGTTCCCAGAGCAGAAATGTCAGCTCGTTTGGCACACGCTTTGTTTGCCTGTGTTTTCCAACACTCGGCTCGACTCGCGGCTGGTCATCTCTTTGTTACTCCCCGGAGAATGCAAAAACATGTGCACATGCATGCGCGTATGCGGGGGGCTGAAGCCATTTCCACTTAATGTTGCACTCCATTGCAGTGTATGGTGAGCTGTGGAGCCGAGTGAAATGGAGCGTGTCCATACATTTGTCTCCTTTACTCTCTGTGCATCCTCCTCTGGGTACGGCCTGTCTCGGTCTTCTGGAAGAACTGACCTTTCGGCAGATGGAGTGGACTCCTCCCTACTTCCAGTTCAGGCCAGAGGGACCATCTCTGCTCTGTACACAATAACGCCAGCCATGATCCCTGCTACAAATTGCCATTTATATCACACTTGGCTTAGCAATACATTTTCCTTGTATCTCAGACCACAATTAAAGACTTTGTAGGAGCCTTTGACCTTTATCCTGGGTCTGTGTGAAGCCAGAGCTGCACATCCCACTGGCTCAGGGACCTGGACATCATATTATTTGTGTGTTTGCTGCTGCAGATTGCAGACGTATATTGCAAAAATAAACCACACTGGATTTCTCGGTGCATTTAGTTATTTGGCAGCATCTTGTTGACCCTTGCTGGTAGGCAGTGAAATATAGATGACCTGACTACATGAGAAGAAAATTAAGAGCATGTGCACTCTATAAATGATTTATGGTAAGCGTCTGAAGACACTAAGCAGCAGTCTTGAACACTCACACAAAGAGATAAATCATAAAACAGAGAGAAAGTCATTTTGCTGTTGACAGTTGCCCCTGCAGAGCACAAAGCGTTTCATCCTTGTGAACCTGTTGACAGTATCTTGTGAGACAACCCCTTCATCTGGGCATAGAACACAAGATTGTTCTCACTTGACTCTCTTTTTTCTTTTTTGAAAAAAAACAAACAAAACAACTTACATCTTCTTTTTTTTCTTCTAAACTTTCCTAATCTACAAGTACACGCCACAGAGAGCCCGGCTCTCCCAGGGTTTGCTGAAAATTTGATCTGGGAAATGAAGGAAATCAGTAGCTGAGGTGGAAAGAGATGAGATGGGTTCAGAGGAGCGGGTACACCAAAGTCATTTATAATACCTTTGTCACAAAAGGGTTGAACATCACAAGTTGATGACATCTTAACAGTGTAGAGCACACAGAGCTGGAGTTCTCCTTTGCAAAGTACTGATGCCTCCTTTGGGAAATAAAACCCCTCCATCTGCAATGCTGCTACATCTCACTCATTAGCTATGCAAGAGCTTTGTGACACCAAGGCTGACTCCTGCCCGTGCTCGAGAAAGATGGTGCTACAGGTCTTACTTTTTCTCAAGGCTTTCCACAAGGACAAGGAGAAAGATTCAGTCTATATAAGCTCACATTTAGTGGCCTCTAGCACATTTTAATGTCATTATTTCATTATATACACTTTCACTATGGGAAATTATATTTTATTTATAAGATGAGACATTACAACTAAATATTATTTATAGAGCAATAAATGAACACAACCTTTTGCATTTTATCGATCTTCTTCATGCGAGTGGCTGAACAAATCTTACAAAAGCAGAACTTAAATGAACAAAACATTTTACAATATGTTGAAAAGTTACAAAAAACATTACAGAACAGTTATTTGTGTGGGACGACTGGAAAGATGCAGACTCCTGTACAGTGTTGACAAGCTTGACAGCATTTTCAAGTGAATAATGCAGAGTCACCATGATCAACTGAATGCGCTTGCAATAATATCATATCGTTATATTTCAAAAAAGAGAACAGTATCAGTCTTCCTTCCTGTCCTCTGTTACTGGCCGTAAGTCATTCTAGTAGAGCGACTGTCTGAGACGAACCATGACCGCCCATTTCTCCGTTTGTTTATTTTTTGACTCGGACATTATAAATGTATGGCAAACTAACGGACAGCTTTTCCATAACACTTACACTTACATTAACCAGTGCACAGTTTCTGTTTGAAGGTCTGTAGACAAAAAAAGGTTTAAAAATGATTGCTTTTCTGTAGGCTTGTTCAAGAAGTGGTTTGATATCAATGTTATTTGCATGCAGTGTTGCCCCCCCACGCCACGCAGAGAGCAGTCGGGAATCACGGCTTTGTATTAAAATATGACCAATTATGCCTCTCAAAAGCAGGAATTAGAAGCCAAGGCCCCAAATAAAAGGTCTGTTACCTCCTGCAGTTGAGGTGTATAACGGCCTCAGTCACTTTGACAAAATATGGTAATAAAGTAGCTGCCCGGTCTTCACTGAGTAGTCAGGTATTTGGCTGGCAGCCAGGGCTTATGGAAATCTGTTTTTTTTTTTCTTCCTGTCCGACATAGTAGATTAGTGAGACGGGGGAATTTGCTGCAGAGGCTGAGTTTAGTGGATGGGAAGGTGATTCGCCTTCAGTCAGATAAAGTTGCAGTCACAGGTGCAAAGATTCAAGGTGTAAGAGCTTATTTATGTGATGGTGCGAGGGTTAGTGAACAAATGGTTCAACAGAAAGCATCAATGTTTTAGGGAGTGTGTGAATCATTTTTACAGTCCACTGCTCCACCCAGTACCTGACCTATTGGTTTGCTCCCAGTGCAAAGTGCTCGGTATCATATGTCACAATTATGGTAATTATCATAAAGTGAAACTTTAAACTGCCCTGTAAGTTCTGTGTCAGAACTTAACATATGCAGTTTGCTTGTTTGTTTTTTTTCCCCCAGCTAATTCTCCAAAGCTTAAATATATTCAGTTTATTATTAAGTAAAATAGCAAATATTCACATTACAGCTGCTGTAAGTGGTTCATTTTTGGAATTTCACTTTGTATTCACTTTCTGTCAGAAGACTTAACAATTAATCACTTAATGATTTCAGCTTCAAAAAAAAAAAGCCTCATCTGCCGTTTCCTTTCTTGGTTGAAGAAATGATTTGGGAATCATACTTTTAAATAGATTTATATCAAAGCAATTACTGCACCAGAAGATATTGTTGCCTTTATCATTTTTCAAGGCTGAAAAGGCCTTTGCCACTTTTGCTGTTACTTGATAATTACACAAATAGCTCCTTCTCTTGGCGTCTCTTGTTGCCAGGTTGTTGTGTGTGTGTGTGTGTGTGTGTTGCAAAAGTTTTGCGTTCAAAGTGTGAAATTGTCGTCTCCTGTGAAGTTGATATTCTTTAACTGTCGTAAATGTCGATTGTTATCCTCTAGCGTTGTCTGTCGTACTGACTCAGCCATTCAGATGAGAGACACACACACACACACACACACACACACACAGTAACATCTTCCAGGCATTAATCATAGTCTGTTGCAGGCGAACATCCATCTCTCTTCCTGTGGCTCTGTTCAGTTTTAGTCAGTGTCAAACTCTGCTGTTTTCACGCTGGGAAAAATTGCCTGTTTCATTCCAGCACAGCTTTGCTTCATTTTACATCATTTATCATGGTGAAAGCTGTTGTTTGCTGTAGGAAATTTCCGAGTAACATTGAAACCATGGTGCATAGATGCTTTGTACACACATCAAGAGTCGACTGTGATGGCTGAGACTAAGCCGCACGTGTTTGTTTTTCTCTCGCAGGACTTGGAGGACCGAATCCAGCATTTTGATACATTCCTGTGAGATGGAGAACATTTATCAGGTCAACCCTGAAACAGCCTGGGACCACAAAGACAAAAAACACAAACTGACTCAGTGAAAGTGAACGAGCTTCTAAAATCCAGCCCTCAACACAGAAATCAAACACGGGAATCCCCACGTCCTCCTTTTTTGCCGGGAGGGAGCACGAGGACAGAGACATTCAAATGGTGCTATCGTCTCAGGAACCTGGCCAGATCCAGACCCATTCTACACAACCAAACTCCTGGAGGTGTGTCAGACACACACACATACACACCCACGGTGACGGGCAACTCTGGTGCTACTCGGGTGCTATCCTAACTTTGATCCATGCTGCTCTCGCGATTACTTCTTAACTTGGACGATTAGCAAAACCAACAGATTGGGTGATGTCATATCGCAACCTGGCGGCTTCTTGCCGGAAGCAAGCCATGCACACATGCACACATGCACACACACACAAGATTGGGGATGCATGTATATCTACAAACACACACACACACATTTGGATTCTCACCAGCAAAAGTGTGAATGCTAAATGCCGCTCGAAGAAGTTAGAAGATATTCTGAATGGCTGAACTACATTATTGCTGAGCTCATCTTGCTCTCAAGTGCAAGAGCTCTTCATCATAGGCCAGTTTTATGTGGATCTCTTCTCTTGTTTTTCTTTCTTTCTTTCTTTCTGTTCCTGCCATTTCAGCGACTCAATTAGTTCAGTATCTGAGCCACCGTCATGAACACTCACCCACGACTGGAGTTTACAAAAACTTTTTGGTGCAAGCATCAACCTGCTGAGGTTAGCACAGCAGGAGTAGAAGTGATTATATCCTCTTCATTACAGCAGTCATCAGGTGTGGAAAGCTGTTAGCCCCCTCAGTGTTTGTCTCAATGTCACTGTCGAGAGTGGGGGGAAGAGCTCCGTAGATCAGCTGTAAAAAAACAAAACAAAAAAAACCCACTTTGCTGAACACATTTTTGCTCACAGACTGGCTCTGCCATTCACAGCCTCAGCTGATTGTCACGTCCTTAATAGTTTGTGTGCGAGCTGCACCCTCACCCCACTTTAAATCACAGCATGAATGTGTCGTCCCCCCTCCACTCAAGCCATGTCCGCCTGTTCATTTTCCTATCAACACCCCAGCCGAGGAACTGGAAGTAGTATGAATTGGAAATGTGTCTGTAGTTTTGCACTGCCTAGTGTGTGCCTTATTTTGAACCTCACGAAACTCTGATAAATTCACCAGGATAGGATTATTTTTATCATTATTATTATCATCATCATTATTATTATTATTTACTTATTGACAATGAACACACCCCAGTTTGGGGCGGGTCTTAACCACTGAGGTCAACAAAATGATATATGTATCTCAACGCCATGACGTTGCTGAACTACATATCAACATAGGTAATAAACACAGTTTATTGAAGGCATTTGAAGACTTGAAGGACAAAAATATACTTATGTTGTGTTAGTGTGAGGCCATGTTGTTATTTTTAAGCCTTGTTAAATAAATAAATAAATAAATAAATAAATAATAAAAATGAATAAATAACGGACGGACAGGTGGGGTCAGTCTCCACCTGGATACACAGCAGGTGCAAAGAGGTTTGATTTCTTTTTCACTTTTTCATAGAAGGCAAAAAATAATTTTTAGAAAAAAATAACAAGTAACAATCAAAAAAAAAGATCTGTTGTGCCAAATGTTATCCACTCTTTCAGACGGTGCTGACATAACAGCAGCCTGATCCCAAGAATTCTGTTCCACCGACGGCATTGCTCTGTGGAATCGTCGTACGTGTCGAGTATTTGATAACTTTTTTTTTTTTACTTTTTTTATAAGATACTTTGCTTAAGTGGATTGTTGTTGTTGATTTTTTTTGTGCATGGGTTGTGAATCCACATTGAACAAGGCCATTCTAGGCAGTGCCCGTCACTAAGGTGTATAAAGCATTACGTTATTCTTTGTCCTCTCACGTGTGTACCGACTTTATACATGCATTTTATTCTGTTCTCTCAGCACCAGACAAGAGAAGCTTGATTCTCTCTTCTTTCTTTTTTTTTACTTGAGTAAACGAAGGCATTTACTGAAGCTTTACAAAGTTGTCACGCAATGTTCGTATTATTTGTAGGTGGGAGACGTCGTATTTTGAGCAGTCGTAGACAGTTGGAGAAGGCCCCCTTGTTTTTCTCAGAGCAGTTTTGTCCAACCCTCCGAACCTCTTGGTGCAGCTCTGACCCCGGCTCACCTCTGCCTTTACTCAGATTCTAGGTCACGAAATAGAAAAGACGAGCGAAGACCAGATGCAAACTGGCGACGACAGGTTAGCACTTGGACTACTGCAGAGAGAAAAACCAACGCTACCTCAGCTTAATTTATTAAAAATGAGAAAAAAGAAAATTGTTTACTGGGTACAACAACAGTATTTTTTTCATCCCCTCGAAATACTGTTGCAAAATCTACAGTACCGTCATAGGTACCAGATCAGTGCAACCACAGCTGCTGCAGTAATCCAAGAGTTGTTTGTATCTCTCTGATTGTAATGTATGTTTGCATTTGAGCCAGATAATGATTGCGTAGGTTAAAAAAAAAGGCTTGTTCATGTATACTTAATGCTTTACTTTCAGGTTCTTATAATTTCTACTGTACCTTTGACACTTACGGGGGCGTCCTGGATCTGCTCCTCCATCATATTATCATCCCATATCTTCAAAGCTACAGAGAAATAGGTTTTTCTCTTTTTTTGGGGGGGCGGGGTGGGCATATTTTCATCTCATGATTCAGATTATTTATTATTATTAAATATGTTTTACACCTAATATTCAGTAAATTGTCTTTTTGTATGTTTGACTTTTTTTTTTAAGGGGAACGGGGAAGCATTTAGAGTTTGGGCTGAAGTGCGCAGCGTTTGTGTAGCAGGTTTCTTCAGCGTGTTCGGGGAAAAACTAAGGGTTACCAGGTCTCTCAGGTTCAACACGCGACAACATACCCTTTCAACTTCTCTATTTATTTCATTGTTCTGATGTGTTTTGCTTTGTTGGTTACAGACTGTGGCATACTGGAAGAGACGAGCATTAGGATGGAACAGATCTTTAAAACATAGTGGCTGTGCAGCACAGCCCAGGTAGAGGAACAGGATCAGATTAACTTTTATGAAATTAAATATAGACATTGGGAATTAATATATGGGTAGTTTAAATGTCATACATTGTGATCTTCCTTTCTTGTTATAAATGGTAGCCAGTTTGGACTAACAACCAATTTTTGTCTGGTAGTTATAACTTAACTTAGTCCAGCATGCAGAAGGAGAAAGGGTTTGTTCTATCCTGAATTACTTTGTTCCTCCCAACGTTTTTTTTTTTTCCAAGTCAAAACCTTTCATAACTTTTGTCTATTCTTTCCTTTTGTGTATTTAACACACTTGTTTGCATTGTTACTTTAGTGTAAGTTATATTTGAAATGGAACATTTACTGTATTTCTCAAATAAACTGCTGTGATATACTTGAATAAAAGTGCAAACTGTAACATTTGTGATGTTTTTTAATTTGGAGAATGGGGAAATGCACTAGGGCTGCAAGGGTTCTTTGATTAATTAATCGATTCCTGAATTAATGGTCAACTATTTTGATTAATTGAATCCTAATAATCTGTCGATTAATTGGTTTCAGTGTTTTTTTCAATAATTATAACATTTTTTTCAGATTTTTCAGCTTCTTAAAAGTGAATATTTCCTGGTTTCTTTGCTCCATATGACAAAGAAATCATTAAAACTGAATCATTTTCATTCGTGGACAAAACCAGACATTCGATGTGGAATAGCAGGTTGAAGATTGTTGCAGAGCCCGGTTTTAGTTGAATCTCCTTTTCCAAAATCACACCTTGGTGTTTTTATATCCCCAAAAATGCTCTTTTTATCCATGTGGTGTATTAAAGACACGTTAGAATATAGTCTTACCTGATGCCAGCAGAGTGATCGTCCTTGAGAAAAGTAAATTACAGGCTACACTGAAAAAACACAGACAAAGTGCTCATTGATCTGGTTTATGTATTAGGTTTCAATAATAACAATTGTTAATTTCTTCTTTTTGGGTACAGATTTACAGACATAGCATTTGAGTCAAACCTGTCGGGTACCTTTTTTTTTTCCTCCTAAAAACATTTATACAGAATTGCCTTCAGGTTTTTAAAATATACATATTTCCTTCCTATATTTACAGAATACAAACCCGACAACTTTTTGTGGGTTGTAACGAGACACGCGGTACAAAACAAAAAGTGTGTGTGTGTGTGTGGGGGGGGGTGGGGGGAACAAAGCATGGAACAGGAAGTAACTTACAACAGTCACAGGTGATTATTGTGCTTTTATCCGGAGGAACTGCCCCAACTTGAACATCTGATCAGACGTCAGTGGAAAGGAGAAATTCCCTCTCTCTCTCTCTCAATCTGTTTTCCTTTCCCCAGAGAGCATGATCACATAAATCAAGGAAAGAAAAGAAAACAGGCCACTCAGATAATCTCTCGATTAGGCTGGAGGTGCAAATGAAAGAGGAGAAACATGAAGATTTTCTCTCTTTAAACATCACCTGACCCAGATTTGAGTTTTTCCTTTTTTTTTTACAAAGTTGAGCAAGTCTTTAAAAGAACCAGGTTTCATGGAGTTTATTTCCATTATTAAAGTTACCCTAAATTCACACTCGCTGTCAGATGTGTGCTCTCTGACACAGTGGGGAGAGAGAAGAAACCTGTCAAATCCACTGACGAACACGGGAGCGTGTCACTTTGGTTTCCTTTACTTTTCCTCCTCTCCTGCAGATGTCGCTACTGAAACAATGTTCATACAACACAGAGACACTGCGCTCGGTAATGAAGGACTATAAACCTAGACACAACTTGAAAAGAGGACAAGGATCTTCACTTGCAATGGCTTTCTCTGCACCGAGTCGCTTTGTTAAAGAAAACAACGAGGTGGTGAGTTTACAGAGATCAGGAGAAGAAAGAACTGACAAAAAACAACCAAGGAGCTTTTAAATTACTAAGAGTCCCCGTGCCTGTTGGATGAGAGGATGAACTACTACCATGACACATACAGTACTGGAGGTTTCGGCAACGCCACCTGACATGGCCGAGTAGTTGAACATGGGTACATTCTGCACAGGACTTTTTTGGAGAGTGGGACGGGTAATGTGGTGAATGGATGCTGGCGTCCAGAGGTTGCTGACCGGCAGACGACAACTGGCCCCCACGCTGCCGCCGCACGTTGTCCCACAACCGGAGCCCAGCTGGTGTTTTGGCATCGAGCGAGTGTGAGCAGGCTGCGGGCCGACCTCATCCGCTCTGGATGTACTTTTTGATGACCACGCACCCGTGTCTGAAGAGCGGGCACGGCAGCGACTGCAGCAGCGTCCAAGTGTTGGTGCAAGGGTCGAACGTTTCCATGTTGCCAAGGACCGGACCCTCGCTGCTCACGATGCCTCCCGTGCAGTAGATCTTCCCGTCCAAAACCACAGCACTGCAGGAACACACAGGACATTTGTTTCCGTCAGTTTCAATCCTTTAAGGAACATTTTTTAACTCCATTTGAATGGACGTTTATGGGGAAAATAAGCCTATTTCTGGTCTCGTGGTGATGTCAGATTAGTAAAACGGATGATAAAGCTCAGCACATAGGAGTGGACACTGTGTCTTTGACAGCTATAGGTGCCTGGTTGCAGCTGATGTCTGAAACAACTGACCTCTTGGTCAAATAGCAACCAGAAGACTGTCTACTTTTTAAATTCAGTCTGGTTTATATTCATTATTTGGGTGTAAGAGCTAGAAACCTGTCAGACAAAATCAGAGGTCTCCAACCCCTTTTTTTCAACTGAAAGCTACTTTGACAAAATTAAAAAGGCCGAGAGCTACTCGTGTTTGTTTGTTCGTTTTTGTTAAACATTTATTCCCATAGCTTGTTTCAACCCAGACAAGCTGAAAAGAGCTTGTTTTGCCTGCACTTTTTACAAAATGTTGGTGTCCACAACTCACATTTCCCCCTCGTGTATCTCATCCACGATTAAATGAAAAATATTAATGCTATCAAAACAAAACAGTGCGATTTACAAGTACACTGATACTGTATCACTGCAGGGTGTATGACATATATACTGCATATTTTCATTTTAGTGACATGACTGCATGGAGTCAATAAGTCTTGTTCTGATTGTCAGGAAAGGCCAACTCATGGTATATTTTAGGCCTTAAATGATTTGTTTAAGGACCTGTACACATGAGAACAAGCTTAGGAGAATCCACAAAACCTTTGGCTTTTTAATCCAGCATTTTAGGAGCCATGCTGTTTTTGGAAAACTGGTTCTAGAGTGGCTTTTCTACATGGCGTCTGCATGTACTCCCGGTGTGTGTGTGGGTTTTCTCCTTCTCTTCTTCCTCCAGTCCAAAAACATGCAGATTTGAGGATTAGGCAGATTGGGCACTCGTGAGTGTGAGAGTGGATAGTTTGTGTCTATGTGTGGCCCTGTGATCTGTCCAGGGTGTACCTCTGCCTATCGCCCTATGTCAGCTGAGATCTTTTTTAAAAGAAGAAGAAGATTGTATCAAGGAAGTTCTGTTTTGGTGTGAATACGGCCTCAATTGTACAACAAATAACAAAAAAAAATAAAAAATCACCTTCTTAGATTGCATTTCTTGACCATAATCAATAACGTCCTTGTGGCCGTTGGTTGCCGAGCAACTACTCAGTGCAAAGGAGCATCTGGACACATGACCCTCATTAAAACAGAATTGTTTTTCGACATCAGTTTTTGTCTGCATTACGCAAACATGATTTACCGAGTTAATTAGTGAGCTTTAGATGAGCTGGTTGGTGGATTTTGACGAAACAGTATCCCCCTGTTTGCAGGCTTACTGCTAAACCAACACAACCCATCAGTTTTGGCCCAAATAATAATGAGGGGCAATCAGTGTCAGGATGAGAGGTAGGTGCATATAAGCATGTGTGGCTTTGATATGAGATCGCTGCAGTATGAGTCACGGCCCTTATTGTTTCGTCGTGATCAGACAACAAAGCCACAGACGGACGACGACGACGTCTCCACACTCCAACATGCCGACTGTCGCGCTGCGGGGCCACGCCTTGTGAGTACGCCACATCAATCAAACTATGTGAGTTAGGAGGGAGTCAAAAACCACACACAGTACTTTCCCTCCTCCGGGCAAAATCGGGAATTAATGAAAAAGCAAATATCTGTAGAAAATGTGCTCATTTGATATGAGAAACAGAAACAGGGGTTTGTGTGCAGAGAGGATTAAAAACTTGGACTGTAAGCTGATTAGGGCTTTGTACTCCTATTGGGGTTTGCAACGATCTGCATTTACATAAGGTGCACGCTCAGACACACACACACACACACACACACACACACACACACTGAGTGAGTGAGGTACAGGCAAAATAAACATGTAGTCCTACTGCAGAAATTCAACAACACTGCTGGGAGTGAAAAAAAAGATTAGAACATGAAGCCTAAATCCACTCGGAGAGAAAAGGCAGCTGATCCAAAGTGGAGGGAGCGCAGGGCGAAGCCTGGAGTTGCTCTGCTTGATAAACAGAAGGGAGGTGCAGGTCTGCAGAGGGCTGGACGCAGCGAGGGGAGAATATCAGCTCTCCTGCACCATGACCTGCTAGACTTCATCTTCTGTGTAAGAGCATGCACTGCAGATAGTGCTGTTCCTGGGCATTTTCTTTTTAAGCAGCTCTTTCTTTGTGTGTGTGTGTGTGTGTGTGTGTGTGTGTGTGTGTGTGTGTGTGTGTGTGTGTGTGTGTGTGTGTGTGTGTGTGTGTGTTGTTCACCCTCCTCCCCCCCACATGTCTCGCTCTCCTGTGTCAGACTTAGTTAAATGTAGCAGAACAGCTGCCTGGCGTGGCCTGCTGCAGCTTATCAATAACTCTGACAACATGATTTATGATATACATTCTGAACATAAGATCACTGTCTGTAATTGCTTCCCAAATGTATCTCACACATATATTTGTCCTATCTCTCTTTCTTTCTGTGCAAAAATAAATAAATAAATAAATAAATAAATAAATAAATAAATAAATAAATAAAACACAGTTAGGCCGAGAGAGCTGAGCTCATTATCCTGCAGACCGCACACTTCAGTGACTTGACCTGACTTGGACATTAAGACATGATCCCATTGTTTTTAATTTCCATTTATCTCACTTTATCAGCCATTATGTCTCTACAAATTCTATTAAAGCTTACAACTAATATGGAAATAAATGAATAGTTTTAGGTAAACGAGAGACTAAATGTTTAAAAAAAAAAGAGCAGATTAAATCAAGATGACGGCCTCTACGGTTTCCTCCCACAGTCCAAAAACATGCAGATTTTGGGGATTAGGCAAATTGGACACTCTCAATTGACCGTGAGTGTGAGATTCCCCCTACGTCAGTGAGTGAATTAGAAAGCTTTATTGTTTTTCACCTGGGGGAAAGTTTCAAAACTAAAATCCACAATATATTTTCCTCTGTGCAACAACTTACCCATGTAAGATTTACAGATTACTGAGATTTTCTTTTCAATACGCTTGTGAAAGTGCACAGTTTAATTATATATATATATGTATATATATATATATATATATACATATATATATATATATATATATATATATATATATATACATATATATATATATATATATATATATATATATATATATATATATATATATATATATATATATATTATATGTTTAAAATAATAATAATAATATTAATAATCCTTTCAAAACCTCCACAGTGCGGATTTTCCTTACAAGTGGTGCTGCTACCTAATAATCTCTTACCTGCAGAACTGCCGAGAGTGATTCATGTTGGGCCCGGCCTTGATGTTGCCTTTGTCTGGGTCATAGATAGTGGTAGCTCGAGCATAGGCTCCTCCCAGGATGAATATAAAGCCGTTTAGACTCACCGCAGGAGCGTATTTGTTATCTAAAGATATGAAAGAGAAAGAGGGAAGGAAGGAAGGGGAGGAAGGACGGAAGAGAGAGAGACACAGAGAGCTTTTTTGGTAAATCGCAGCCATTGTTTACATGCCATTCTCTCACACAGCAGAATTTTCCATTCAGTAAATTCAGTCTCAATTTATTTTGTTCGCCTCTATTCTTTTTCCTGCAGTCCCCTGGCTGCATGCAAAAATCATCATCAACATTCTCCTTATCGCTTTACAGATGTGCCATTCACAAGATCGCTAAGGAAGTGAAAACACACACACACACACAAAAAAACCCCACAATAGATGGCAAACCAGTAAAAAAACAGAGTTCATAAATCACTGCGGGTTTATTGGTTTCTGCTGCGAAAATATGTTTGGGCTCGGCTACAATATACGAGTTACCAATAGTCCCAATAATTCACAATTGCATTACGCCCTCTGGCACCTCCATAGATTCACAATGCACGATGCAAAAATAAATAAACGAAAAGAACCCTTGCACATGTATTGGAAACACATGAGTAAACAGGTGGCACACTGTGCATACTATATAATTCAATCTTATACAGTGTATAGCACAAAAGAAAGGGGCATCCAAGTAGGACCGAGGAAGAATTATGGATGATGGGAAACAGAATGAACCAGCGGTTTGTGTAGAATGGTGCCATTGGAAACCTGCAGCTTGAGAGCATCAGACCCCGCTGTGTGGGAAGAGGAAGTGTATTTTAAACTCGGAGCAATTTCTCTTGTGCAGAATGCAGCTGGCCAATTTACAAGCAGCATGAATAATGTACCCACACTTGGCCATGAGCGTGCCGTCCTCACTGTTTGTTTGCCACAATGGACGGACATACCTCATAGGAGACGACGGGCAACGGAAGGGGGGGGGGTAAAGTCTGATGCCCTAATAATGGTGATGGCAGTCCCGAACGCTGCTGTTGTTTAGTGAACCACCTCCCATTACCGCCGCCTTTAGTCCGGCTGCTGAGAGACATGTTTAATTAACAGATCACCTCTGGAGATGCTGCTGCCGTTCCTCACACACTCGCTCTGTGAATGAGCCGCTCTGCGTATATACTGTAAGTATCGGCCTATAATGTTCTACAACAACAGCACAGGGAGGCTGATAATAAGCTTACTGTTCAACATTGGACATTTTATTGTATTAGGAATGAAAACACTCAGTAATTAGCACTAAACCTGTTACTTTAGGTTACATTCTTTTGCCGTGTCTGCTTGTCTGTCTGTCTGTTTGTGAGCTGAATAACTCAAAAAGTACATTTTGATGACAGATTCAGGATTTATTCGAAGTCATTTTAACCTTGCGAAACAAGACAGGTTTAGACGTTTTTGTTTAGAACGTTGTAAAAAAATGTCAATGTTCCATGCAGATGTTGAACCATACTGACACTGCGGGACACTGTGCAGCCTTGGCCGAGGTTTAAACTCTCCGAGTGTGTTCCCTAGTTTGGTCATAAACAGTGTCTTTTGATTTGGATACTGCACTACTGAATATTTTGAAGTCAAGTGTGCAGCCGTAAAAGACAAGTTCACACAAAGCCACAAATGCCGACCTCTCGGCGATGCTTCGAGGAAGGAAGGGAAAAACAGACGAGACAAAACTTAAGTGTTAGGCAACGGACACATCAAGTCATCATTATCCATGAACTGCAGCCTTTATAAATAACTTCACAAAGTTGTTTCCTACGTTCTCTTACTGCACTTTAGACATTTACGCGACGACGGTCCACTTCTCATTCTGCCTGACATGTTTCTTTTACTTTCTTCACTTCATTGATATGCCACTGCCTGTCTTTTGTTGTGTGTGTGTGTGTGTGTGTATATGATGTTTTGTGTTTGTTCCCTTAAACACAGAACACTCATTTTTCTCTGCTCTGCACCTGAGGCAGAATAATAATAAGATGCTCTCAAAGGAAAACGCACACATGCAATTCTTTTTTTCATTTTTTTTTTTTCACTTTCTTACTCATCCTCTCTTTTGTGGACCAACTGTAAGCAGTGGGTTTGAGAGCTTGGAGAACTACCAGACAGGTAAATCTCATTCTCAACAGCCAAGCCTCAAAGGACCACTGTCGGGTTTCAAGATCTGCTCTTACTGTATGCCCCGGCCGCCAATGCAGAAAACCAGCCGCGTATTGTCTCTGTCAGCTGAAAAACTCTTTAATCCTCAGACAAACCTGGCTTTTCTCAATAGATTCTGTCTGGATTTACTAATCTGTGGTTAGAAAAGGAATCCATTGCTGACCGCGCTGGACTTAAAATGTCATAAAGTGAAGCAAAACGACACCAAAACATGGTTTTAACACATGGCCAGTGATAGAGATACAGCTGTGCCTGCAGGGTAACACGGGCTAACACAGCTTCTCCTGATAAAACAGCTTAGTCGCCACGTCTGGGACCCCTCAGGCTGAGGTCAAGGACGAGCAAATGGGTAAAACACACACACACACACACACACACACACCGATGATGAAATGTGTGGCTCCTGTTCTAAACAAACACCTCGTTCTTCCCCTTCACATCCTTTTTGATCTGATTCCTGCATCGTGGAGAACAGATGTCGGATTTTTTAACTCGAAAACACACATACACACACACACACACACATTGTCGAACGATTACTGTACAGATCTAGATAAGAATGGCTTCTCTGAAAAAGACTCCCAAACAGCAGTTGTTATCATGAAGCCATGACATTGCACTGACACTGTGATGTGCCATCAGTCGCTGATGGAAGAGACGGACTGAGGAATAAACAACATATTCCCCTTCCAAAAAAAAAAAAAAAAGATGGAGGACAAGGTGCCGGGTTTCCTCCCCTACGTCCCTCATCCTGCCAGAGAGCATGAGGCAGCAGGAGAAGTGGGACAAAGAGGCTTCAGTTCTTGTAGCCAGAAGCTTAGATAAGATTACAACAAGGTAATTGGAGCAGCAAAGGCTTTTTTTCCCTCCACACAATGTCCTTTTATGTGGTGTGAGGTGAATAAGAGCAGCCTTTGAAATGACAGGCCAAAAGAGTAGAAGGACGATAATGTATTTTATTCACTATGATGGAGAACGGGTGGAGGGAACATTTCCAATTAGGTAACTATGGAAACACCTTCTTCACCTCTCTTACGTTGTCACTTTCACCTCCTCTTCCTCTAAACTGTTGTCTGCGACGTCATTTACAGTTTTTTTTTTTTTTGCAGTGCATTTTGCGACGGAGCGATGGAGCGATGGAGGGATGGAGCTTCCATGTTTTTTGTCCCTCAAGCTGATCCTGTCTCTCACCTGTGTGAACACACGCTGGGTGAACAACGGGAGCACTGCTGAGTTTTTGTGGAAAAAGACTGTGGAAAAACGATTGTGATGTTTTGTGTTGCTTAAGCAGAAGTCACTAACAGGTAAAACAAGGCCTGGATCTGAACCCAGACGCTGTCCTATACGGACCCGGACTTATTTCCATAAATTATAGATAACAGCCATGTTTTTTTTACCAGGCGTTTTATTTTAAATCCCGTAGTTTTTCTAGCCTTCATGGCTCCAGACGTCCACTTACATGTTCTGTACATCATGACATGATAACACTCATTTCGAGAGACAAGAGAAGGACGAATAAACTCACTCACTCATCTTCTACCGCTTTATCCTCCACAGGAGAGTTGCAGGGGGGCGGGGTACACCCTGGACACACCGCCAGTCCATCACAGGACCACTCTCCCTCTCAATTTAGAGTGTCCAATTTACCTAATCCCCATATTGCATCTTTTTGTGGGAGGAAACCGGAGAACCCGCAGAAAACCCACGCACACACGGGGAGAACATGCAAACTCCATGCAGAAAGACACTTGTTCTTGCTGCAAAGGAAAGAGTGGAAGAATAAACTAAGTAAGAAAAGTAGCAAATGTAGAAAACAGAGATAGTTTTTAACAAAGTTTTTCTTATCCAATTTAATGAATCAATTTTTATTTTAATCCTGTGTGCTTTCATTTTTAATAAGTTTATCACGACACCTGTTTTCACCTGAACTGAGGAGAGATCATTTGTCTTATTACAGTGCATATTTATAATTCCCTTTTATTTCATGTACAAATTGTACAAAAATGAACCAAAAAGTTTAATATAATGAATAAATACTCACAAGGCACTTCATCACCCCCAAAAAGCACTTTAACTACTCTGGCTTGTCATAAGTAACATGTTTTTTTCATAATTATTATGTGTGATCTGGTCTAAAAATGTCTTTGTGAGGTGTGACCCCTGTCAACGTTCACATGTTTTGTCGTCGTTGTTATTTTACATTGCTTGCATCTTGTATATTTACATGAAAATGTCTCGTGATATGCCAGGTATAATATAAATAAATAAAAAATAATCACGTTCCTGACCTTTGCTTGAGGACGTTTTCCGAGACTGTGACTTTGACGTTACAGGAAAACTCCAAAAGTCTGTGTTGAGATGCACGTTTAGTTCATAGTGGTCACCAATGTACTTTGGTGAGTTATTCAATAAGTAAGGCCAAAATAAATAAACAACATTTTCATTCATCAAACATGTTGAGAAAACACTTTTTTAGCAAGGTAGTTTGAACTGACCTAAACTATGTTGCACAAATTATGAATGAAAGAAGTACGTTGCTTGTTCAGTGGAGCAAGGACGTTTTTAAAGAGGTGTTTGGGGCAGATATTTTGTCAGTGCTTGTGGTGCTGTGAGCTCCCACAAAAAAAACTCCTCAGTCCTTTCACCTGTGTTGTATCGGGGTGAGAGGAGACAGAAATCAGAAAGACATTTTAGTAATTCGAGTGAGCTGACCTTCCAAGAAAAGCAATGAGGCTTCATGAATAGTTAACTGCACGTGTGGGTGCTCAATTATGCCCCAGTGTCTCTGAACATATGCTGCTCAGCAGACAGATACCGAAGACAAAGGAAGGTATGGATGAACCAAGGCCGCAGAGACACTCTGCATCTCAATAGACTTTGACTATTTTTGGCACAAGTAATATTATTTTTCATTCTGCACGGGATGGGAAGTCAGTCCTGATAAGTGTTTGTGAAACCCATTTGCAGCACATGTGGGAGACGGTCCAGGCAGTGGGAAATCACACACACACACACACACACACATACACACACACAGGTGCACAGATGCAGGAAACGTACACGGCTGTATGTGTGTCAGTCGATAAGACAGTGCTGAGAGACAGAGGGGAGAGGTGTGCGGGTGGAGGCGGAGAAAGTGAGACAGAGACGGAGGGGGGGCTTGGAGAGAGAGAGAGAAAGAGAGATGAACAGGGAGATTAGAGGGGGAGAGTGATGGAGGAAGGCAGAGGGGTTGATCGAGAAGTGCTCCCCACCCGCTCACTAAAATCATCGCCGGCCCAATTTCACAGGAAGCACTAAACCCGTCCATTATCTTCTGGCTCGTTGGCTGTCAGACGTCGGCCCATCTACACCCTGACAGATGATGGTGTGTCTGTCTACATCTGTCTTGCACACACACACACACACACACAAACATATATATATATAAACACATATACAAAGAAAAAGACAAACACCACGAATGTATGTGCACAGGCACACGTTACATAATTCATATGCTGTGTACCTGTGCCCCCGGGGGATGTATGGTTGATATGTGGTAAGCAGCGGTTGTGTGTCTGCATTGCTCTGTGTGTGTGTATATATATATATATATATATATATATATATATATATATATATACATGTGTGTGTGTGTGTATTGTGTGTCTCACGACTTTTCTCTCATTATTCCTCTGGCAGCCCATAAATACACTTCAGCTCTCACCCCAAACACCCGTGCTTACATAATCATCATTTCGCTCATAGTAGACTCTCTCTCTCTCTCTCTCTATCT